>NW_027551758.1:300000-480844 GCF_045843805.1 Urocitellus parryii
AATATAGTCCCATTGTAAGCACCTGTATTTGAAGATAGCAGGAATTTACGTTTTTGTTTTTTGGTTGTTTTTTTTTTTTTTTTTTTAACCAGAGATTGAACCCAGGGGTGCTTAACCCCTGAACCACATCCCCAGCCCTTTATTTTTTTAAATTTATTTATTTTTACCTTGCTGAATTGCTGAGGCTGGTTTTGAACTCATGATCCTCCTGTGCATCAGCCTCCCAAGCCACTGGGATTACAGGCATGCACCACTATACCTGGTTCCTCTTTCATTTTTAAAATAATAATTACCATATCACAGAACAGTAGATACCATGTGGCATCTCCCTGCATGCATATCACATAATTTGGTCGGTTTTCCTCCCCAGAACTTTCCCTCGTCTCCCCTCTGCCCTCCCACTTCTCCCCTGCCTCCCAGTGCTCTCTCTTCTATTTTCATGACGTCTCTTTTTTACTGTTTTCCCTTCAACTTCTACATATGAGAGAAACCATATGACATTTGTCTTTCTGAATCTGGCTGGTTTCATTTAACATGATGTTCTCCAGATCCATCCATTTTCCTACAGATGATTTAATTTTGTTCTTTATGGCTGACTCCTGTGTGTATATGTGCCACTTTTTCTTAATCCATCTGTCTGGTGACAGACACCTAGGCTGGCTCCATAGAGTAATTATTGTCTTACACCTTCTTTTGTCCAATCCCACGTGTCATCACCTCCCCTTCTCCCACAGTGACTGCTGGCCTCTCACGAGGCCATACATTGTGGCTTTGCTTTTATAATAGTGGATGGGTTTATGCTGTTGTTCCTCCTGTTCTTCTTGGTCTCATGGTACAAAGAAGATCTGGCAGAGGATGAGTATATGCAGGTGTGCAAAAATTTCCACACACCCATTTTCTTTATTGCTTTTCGGTTCCCGGGGTATCCATGTGGTTTGCGAGTATGGAGCTGGTTCTCTGAAACCCACAGGGCACCTCTGGCCCTTTGCAGAGGCTGATCTCTCAGATAGTGAGGGCAAGGTCACAGAAAGGACATGGATGGGTAAGTGTAACTTGTTTGAATACACACTTTTATATATTTAGAAGACTGGTCTTTGGCTATTAAATTAGGAACCTTAAAAATGTAGGCAACTGGCCAGGGTAGTGGCTCAGTGGTACGGTACTTGCCTAGCATGAGTGAGGCACTGGGTTCGATCCCTGGAACCATGTAAAAATAAAAAACAAAGGTTTTATGTCCACCTACAACTAAAAAGTATCTTTAAATTTTTTATTAAAAAAATTTAGGCAACCATCTGAAATGTTAATCTGCCTTAAAGAAAAACCTTTTTATGTCTGTTAAATTCACTTGAGATGCCAGCAAATTTTTTCTTTACATAAGTGAGAGTTCTCTTGACTGGTCCTTGTCACTTTTTGAGAACAGTAGAATCTTCATTAGGAAGGAATTTGGTGGTCATCTGGCATAACCTTCTACTTGTTTTTAATAACTTTCTATACAAACAGTCTTCTGTTTTTGAACATGTCCAGAGATAAGTGGTCATTCCCTCCCACAGTACCTTGCTCCATATTTAGAAATTCTAGTAGAAATACTCACCTTGGGCTGTACTGAAACTTTCATCTTTTTGAACTTTCCCATTGGTCCTGAGCATTGATAAAAACCAAGTGCAATCATGTATGCCCTTCGTCAGCCAGCGTAGCCTGTCTGCCTTCCCTACTAGGCTGTGAGAACCTGGAGGGCAAGGGATATAACTTCCATCTCTGTGCCCAGCTCTTAGTACAAAACCTGGCCAATGGTGGCCCCCAAACAAATGAGTGGGTTCTGTGCACTGGGGCTGGGCAGAGTTGGGTCAGTTGGTGGCTTGAAGACCTGGAGTATCCACTGAGTCTTCTCTCCTCCTTAATGCCCACTTCATTTCTACAGGCATGTCTCAAGTGACAGTGCTCAGAGCCTTGATGACACTTGGGTGTCTTCTGCCCTGCATGTTGGTAAATGGTCTCCAGGTGGCTGTCTTGCATGGACATCTTCCATTTTATCTCTACCTCATATCTTTATCATTTTCTGAGCTTTTAAAATCACTGCATTTTTTTTTCAAGATTCACTTACATGATATTTCCCAGCTGGACCTCTAATTGGTCTGAGCTCAAAGACTCATCAAACTTACTGAAAACAATTAAGTGCCCTGGACTAGCCCTGTTCCTATTGTGTGCATAATTTTTTTCTCGTTTTGCTGATTTGCTGTGGTTTTCCTTCTATAGCTCATTGACCTTGAAGAAGGCGGTGCTTTTGCATACCTGATGTCTTCATGTCCCATCAAGAACTCCAGTCCATACATGGGGCACATGTTTATTTTATTAGTAAGGAATTTGCCAAATGGATGATCAGAATGCTACTGACCAGAGGTGGAACTGATGGTAGCGTCTAATTCTTCAGACCTCCTCTGCTTGCTGTTCTCTTGTACCATAATCTTGCCAATCAGAAATTGGGTTAAAAACAACTTCTTCAAGAGTGCGGTTGTTATGATGGAATTTAGAATTAAGCTGAATCAAACAAAAATGGGAAGCAAGGGAGGGCGGGAGGAACTTTTTGCAATCGGAACAGTCTTGGTCCACATGATAGAAATGTTAAACGTCTAATTTGGGGGAGTGAAATATTAAAGCTTTAGTATCTTACGTGAGCTCCTCCTTGTATTTGTTTGGGGCATGTTAGCCTGGGATGGAGTAGCTAAGACAGTATGGTGTAAAAACAGTGAAAATCAGGGTCTCTTGTTACTGCCAGGGCCAGAGTACTGGATGGTTTACCCTTAGGATCATGGCATTCAAGAAAACTTGTCAAGAGTTGAAAAGATTTGTATGCATGTCAGTCAAGAGGGGCCTCTGCAGTACAGGTAAATCAGTGACAAGCTGCCCTCATCATTTACACCCTGAAAAAACATTTGAATTGAAAGGATTGAAACAAAACCCTTCCTTTAAAAGTAATGGTTCTAGGGTGGGGAATATAGCTCAGAAGAGCACTTGCCTAGCACACACACAGCTCTAGCACTGTTTGGATATGCCGAATTTCTGGTGCTTATAAGCCACATAGGGTCTATGGCTATGGACAAGTACAGTACTTGACTTCTAACACCACACTGTGATGCAAGCATAAGGGGGGAAGAGAAACATTAGCTTGGAAGAATAAAGGCCCTGCTTCAGCTCTTCTACGGTGATAATGTGTCCAGAGAAAATGTTTGCAGAGTTTTGTGCAAAACAGGCAGAGATCCAAGAATACTAACCAGGTGCTCTTGTGTATAAAGGCAGTAAAAACCAATATGCTATGTAGGAGCTCCAAAAATACACACCAATGGTTTGTTTTGTTTTGTTTTGTTTTTTGTCTGTTTGCTTTACAGTACCTGGGTTTAAATCCAGGGAGCACCCTGCCACTGAGCTGCCTCCCCAGCCCTTTGTTTTTATTTTTCAATTTTAGACAGGGTCTCCCTAAATTGCTCAGGCTGGCCTCAAAATTGCAATCCTCCTGCCTCGGCCTCCTGAGTCACTGAGATTGCCATCGTATACTGTTTGAAGAAACTATCCTAGATCATTTGCTAGCAATGCAGAGAAAGTAATTGAATGAATACTCAAGAATGAAAAGGCCTTATTCTCAAGGGACAGGCAGTGGGTGCTCAGAGAAGTTACATGTGGAATGATCTATAGATAATTGTTCTAGGTCAAGTGCAAAGCCAAACACAAATGGCACATATTTGTTTTGAAAACATATACACATAACCAGCTGGTCACAATCATTTCACAACACCCTGGGGAGTGCACCTCGGGTTTAGAAACATCTACATTTATTACATTTTGTGGGGTAACTCAGGGGAATCCTTTAACCCTTTGCCTTGATTATTCTAGGGATAAAAAAGTGTGTTTCTGCAAAGCTCAAATGTGACGACTGAGGTAATTATGAATACAGCCAGAGCAAGTTATTGGAAAGATGGTGGCAAATGAAATGAAGTCTATGCAAAATAGGTAGGAAACAAAGAAAGTAGGGAAGAAACAGTGACTCTGGAACATTAGATATTCATATGAAGGAAATAAATAAGCCTTGACTCTCACTTTTTTTTAATTTCCTCTTTTATTTTTTATTTATTTTAAAAAATTGCTTTTATTTTTTAAATACATGACAGCGGAATGCATCACAATTCTTATTGCACATATACAGCACAATTTTTCATATCTCTGTATATAAAGTATGTTGACACCAATTCATGTCTTCATACATGTACTTTGGATAATGATGTCCATCACATTCCACCATCCCATTATCTTCTCCAACTGCATCCATTTTCCTGCAAATGCTATGATTTTATTCTCTTTTATTGCTGAGTAATATTCCATTGTGTATATATGCCACATTTAAAAAATCCATTCATCTACTAAAGGGCATCTAGGTTGGCTCCACAGTTTAGCTATTGTGAATTGTGCAGCTATAAACATTGATTTATTCCACATACCTTTCTGTCAAGAGGAGAGCTTCCAAATATACAAAAGCATAAGTGAAAGACATACAGACTTTGTTAGGAAAAATCTCAGTCCCTGAGAAGGATATAGTGTACTGTGCAAACAAAAACAAGTGTCATAATATAATTGGTATCAACAGGTATCAAACTTTACATCCATCAAATGGAATAAAAATTGATTTCCAAACGCTCTCAAAAAATTGCAAAACTGATGGCATGCTAGGCCACAAAACATCATTAAATTCTACACCAGAGACATATTACAGGCCCCACTCTTGACCACAGCACAGTGAATCTTCCTATCAGAAAGCAAGCTTTCAAATGGTAGGTTCAAAATACTTGGAGGACAAAGCATTTTGCCGAAATGTTTATTTAATCCAAAAGGAAATAAAAACTAAAATTGCAGCTTATTTTGCAACCAGCAAGGGGGGAATATTTCACACTAAAGTTTATGGAATGTGCCCAAAGCTGTCACTGGAGATATTTTAACAGCCTTCAATCCTTTTATTATTCAAAAACAAAGATGATGAAAAAAAAATCTACATTTCATTCTGTAATTGAAATAGGAACAATCACGTGATCCTAAGTAACGCAGAAGGGAAATGGAGTTAATAGCAGAGACCAGGAAGTAAGAAAATAAAAACCAGGAAACTAAAAATATTAACTCTGAAAGCTAGTTCCATTTATAAGAAAATGATAAATCTGATAAATATAGTAATAAAGAATATTAAAATGCAAAACAGTAAATCAGGTGACACATAAGAATATGCATAGAAGAATTGTAATAAAATAACAATAATAATCAGCACTTATTTTGCTCTTATATGTAAACAATTAATGTGGAGTGTCTTTGAGAGGGTGCTGTTAGGATTCTGTTTTGCAGATGAGGAACTTGGGAATAAAGACAGCTTGGCCAACACTTCTTTCTTAGCTAGGAAGTGGAGGAAATTGCACCGGAGCCCTTCAGCCGGGGCTTTACCCCTTCCTGCAATGCTATATAAAGCTCCATGCTGACATACATAAGCTGTGAGTTGTAATGTTGTGTTTACCTGGAAGAATATTTGCATTTATTGCTGCCAGTTGCCTGAGGAAGTAACAGTCCTAATTGCTCGAAATTAAATTCTCCACTTGGGACAGCTGGTGACACTGTGCTGTGGTACACATGAGAGTTTGAGTTCCTAGGGAGGCTCCCCTGGCTGCCACCCTTGTTGCCCTAAAGGGAAGGACTGGGGTCTTTCCTGCTGCGTTTTGGGCTTTGCTTCTAGATCACTTCTCTACCTGGAGTGCAGATTTGGGGGCACAATATTATTCAGTGTCCTCTCTCTGCCACCATATTACTTAGTCTGACTCTGGGCTGCAACTCCATATCACTACGACAGAAGTTCAAGAGAGGCCTGCCTCGGGGCTGTACTTGGTATCAGGAAACACAATCAAATTATCCCTCTTGGACCTCCTTTTAAAATTGCAATTTTGCTTTCAGGCTAAATCAAGTCATACACATGGAAATGCATACACACAGTGCAAAGTGTGCGACACATACACATATACACACATATACATTTATGTTTTTTTTAACTTTTATAAAACTTTTCACTGAGAGGATTTTTCTGCTTATCTAGTTAAGTCACCTAAAATAGAGGTCTTCCCTTCCTCCTTCCCACCTGGTCTCCTGTTTAGAGCTTGGTTTAAATCTCGAGGAGACTGTTTTGACCCACCATTTCATAAGCAGTGGGTCCCCCTGCTGTGGGATACCGTGCCCCCTGGGCTTTCCTCTGTAGATGTGTCATCAGGTACTGACTTGAACGACCTCTGGTATGTGAATATTGCTTATGTGCCTGACTTGCCTACTACAGGGTGAAGTCCACTGGAGGGACCCTGCTGCCCTTCTTACCTCTGCATCCTGTTCCTAGCCTGTGTTCGCTCAGAATGAACTCGAAGGAAATAGTCAAAGGAAGAAGCTTTGGGAGGGATTCAGAGACTTTTCCTTGACTCAGCAAGAGAGAGTCCCTGTTACTTTTATCTGTGCTGAATATGAAAAGGGAAAAATTATGTTCTGGCTGTCAATCATCCCTTGCTCAGGGAAAAAATTCCAACCTTTAGATAATGAATGAGTTACTCAGAAGAGGCGTTTTGTAAAGGTGGAGCATTTGGGAACAGATGGGATAAGATATTACCAAACATAAAAATATATTTTTGGCTAGGGAAGTGGCTTAATGGTAGAGCATTTGCCTAGCATGTACAAGACCCTGGGTTCAATCCATAGCACTACAAAAAGAAAAATAAATACAATTTGTATTAATTGAAGACTTATTAACATTATGATCTTTAAAAAAATCTGGAAAAATATGAAAAGGTTTCTTGAAGGGCAATGGATTTTTGTGTATATGCTCAAGATAAATGAAAAAAATTCTAAAGGAAAACTAATAGGTTTGAAACAGATGTAGCATATAATATACAAAGAGCTATTACAAATAAAGAGAAAAAATTGACCAATGGAAAAATGGGTAAAGGAAAAGTACAAAGCAATTCCCAAAGTAAATGCAATTAGTAAAAACATATGTATAGTAATATAACAGTGTAATAAATATTCATAGAAATAAAAAGTAAAATTTTTGTATCTAAATAGGAAAGACTAAAAATTTTTATTATCTATTATTAGCAACTAAGTAGGCACCAGGATTAATTAATATTCATGAAAGTATTTGTTGTAAGTGAACATCAGAATAACCTTTCTTTTAGTTGTCTAGCAACATCTGTCAAAATTCTTATAAAATATTCACTTTGTGTGATGTAGAAAATTTTGGCCCCAAGGGATTAAAGATGGATTCAAGGAGTTGTTCATTTGCAGTGAACCTTAAGCCTAATTGCAGGGTGGATAGAGTATGGTGCATCCTCACAAGAGGATATTAGAAGCTTTGCAGAATTATTTCTAATAAGACTTTTATTGATTTAATAATAGAATTTTGTTTGCATAAATGGGAAAATAAAAATACCTGGAACCGTAATATTACGTTTTTAAAAAAATCACAAAACCATCTTACTTCAAAATTTGAAGGTGTCTGTGTAGTTTTCCAATCATTTAAGAGTCTGGCAGTATTTGATAAGGTACCCGTAACTAGAGGAATTTCAGTGTTTTTGTTTTTCTTTGATTATAGTTTATGAGATTGTTGTTGTTTGGGGATTTGTTTGTTTGTTTTTCAGTAGTATATTTTTTTAAATGTATTTTTCTTTAGACTTTGAAAAAAACAGAGGGAGGAAAGGAATAAGAAGAGACAGGTAACTGGAGGAGAAGCCTCACTGTTCTCTCTTCATGGGGGCAGCCCCGTGTGTTCAGGAGGCTCTGGGGTCACCCCTTAACTGTCAAGATTGCCACCATTTCTGTAGGAGGGGCTCATCCAGTGAAGATCTGGCTGGAACTGTGCCCTTGAACCTCTTCACTCTGTGCACTAGAGAGCCACTTCTTTAGTCATATCATATTTGAGGTTTCTTAATGGGACGCATTAAGGCTCATCACGGGAGAGGGCCCTGGGAGTCATTTCACAGCCCTCTCAACAGTTACCATGGCCCCTTTCTGGAAAAAAATAAATAACCAAAGTAAAAATGGCTTGAGCAATTTCTTCATTTTCCCATTTAGCAGAAGCCCTGAGATTGTCAGTGCCAAGAAGGGTGGGTGCTGTCCTGAGAAATCTTTTGGTCTCCTCGTGATCACAGGTGGCCACAGCAAATCCAGCAGTCAGCTCAGCAACTTAGAGCACAGCAAGGAAGAAGAGAGACTTATTCTCATATTCTCTCTCTCTCTCCCCCCTTCCCCATCCTCCTCTCTCTCTCTCTGTAAGGGAATTATCTCCTCTGCCTCTCAGGTGACTTCTCCTCAGGTGTGTGGGAATGGTCTTACCCTCATGCCTTGTCTGTGAAGACTCAGAAAGTAACTCTGTGTGTGTGTGTGTGTGTGTGTGTGTGTGTGTGTGTGTGTGTGTGTGTGTGATTTCAGTAGAGAATTGGAAGTGTAGGTCTGGGGAAGCAACCAAGAGTCTCACATTTGCTTTGTAGGTTTGTTGTGAGAACAGAATGCCTACTTAGGAAGCAGAGATGATCAATAAATGCAAGTTTCACCCTCCTCTGGCTTCTTTGGAATCTGACTTTTCAGTACTCAGGTTGAAGTCTGGGTTGGGTAACTCTGTCAGGATTCTCTGTGTGCCTGGGGAAGGTGGCAGCCCCTCCAAGATCAAGGTGGGCAGACTACCTGCAGTTTCCATTTTCTCAGCGGCGCAGGGAAACAGGCTGGCTTGGGAAACCTGATGCTTGCTCTAATTAATAGGTAGCTGAGTCCCCAGCTGATTGGGAGGAAGCAGCTCAGTTCTGTACTGTGCTGCAAATCGATGAGTAGATAGGGAATGCGCACTCTGCTGAGCGCACACTCTGCCTGGAGAATACAGATGCAGGGAGGCTAATGCCTTCTCTAAGAATTAGTGAAACTAATGAAATAGGGAACAGCATGATACCAATCAGTTACCAGCTGGTAGTTGGGGGGTTACTTACAAGAAGAAGCAGGGCCTGGAGCTGGGTTTGGGGGCCTAGAGTGGCTTGCAGTCCCCTTGTTAGTGAAGCACATCCTCGCCGGGCACACTAGATTTGAGCAGGAGGTGGGGGGAAGGCATAAGGCAGTTATCTGGCTCTGTGGACTGATGGCAGGCTTCTGCTCCCCAAGCAGGGCTCATTATCTGCCAGGGTGAGCTATCAAATTACTATCCTTATGACTGCAGTTTTTCTATCAGAAATGAAATGCCATTTTTTTTTATCTCTTTGGCACTTTTTTTTTTTCATTTATGAAGGGTACACCTTTTTGATAGTTGAGAAAACAAATAAAGGAGATCACTAAAACTATCACCAAGAGACTGTTCAGGGTGTCCAAGGAAACAAGGATTGACTTTTATCTTCCACGTTTATGTGTGCATAGTCATCATGTCTGCATCTGTGTGTGTATAGGTGTGGCACTGGGGGTGAACCTAGGGGTGCTTCACCACTCACTCACCTATATCCCATCCCCCTTTAAACTCTTCTTTTCTTTCTTTCTTTTTTTTTTAAGAAATAATATTGCTAAGTTGGCCAGACTTGTGAATCATCCTACCTCAGCCTCCAAATTAGCTGGGTTTACAGGTGTGTGCCACCACACCCAGCTAGTGTGTCCACATTTTAGTTAAGAACAGACAAGTCACAATAAGAGGGTGTACTCTGTGCAGAGCATCTTAGAACACACTAGGGCACCCTCCACTGAAAGTGGTATATCTCTCCCACAAACAATGCTCATAGGAGGAGAGAGATGCATACCCCGGGAGCCACCCAAGGATTAAATCAGGCGAGGGGAGCACACTTAGTGGCTGACAAGCATGATGCTAACTGGCCTCATTTCTTTATGAAATCCACACCCCAACCTGTTCAGCGAATGTGAGGGCAGAAGAGGGGGATACTGGATGAGACAGGCGTATGGTTCAGTTGCTTCCTGAGTTTTGATTTTCTCTTTTGTTGGATAGTTTGCAACAGAATACCAGTTGTATACCCTGTGGCTTGTTGTTAAGAATACACATAACTCTTGTGCTATGGGTGTCCTATTAAGGAGTTAATAACAAGAATCAACAAATGGGACTTTCTTAAACTGAAAAGTTTTTTCTCAGCAAGAGAAACAATAAGAGAGGTAAATAGGGAGCCTACATCATGGGAACAAATTTTTACTCCTCACACTTCAGATAGAGCTCTAATATCCAGAGTATACAAAGAACTCAAAAAATTAGACAATAAGAAAACAAATAACCCAATCAACAAATGGGCCAAGGACATGAACAAACACTTCACAGAGGAGGACATACAATCAATCAACAAGTACATGAAAAAATGCTCACCATCTCTAGCAGTCAGAGAAATGCAAATCAAAACCACCCTAAGATACCATCTCACCCCAGTAAGATTGGCAGCCATTATGAAGTCAAACAAGTGCTGGCGAGGATGTGGGGAAAAGGGTACTCTTGTACATTGCTGGTGGGACTGCAAACGGGTTCGGCCAATTTGGAAAGCAGTATGGAGATTCCCGGAAAGCTGGGAATGGAACCACCATTTGACCCAGCTATTGCCCTTCTCGGACTATTCCCTGAAGACCTTAAAAGAGCACACTACAGGGATACTGCCACATTGATGTTCATAGCAGCACAATTCACAATTGCTAGACTGTGGAATCAACCCAGATGCCCTTCAATAGATGAATGGATAAAAAAAATGTGGCATGTATACATCATGGAGTATTACGCAGCACTAAAAAATGACAAAATCATGGAATTTGCAGGGAAATGGATGGCACTAGAGCAGATTATGCTTAGTGAAGCTAGCCAATCCCTAAAAAACAAATACCAAATGTCTTCTTTGATATATTGAGAACAACTAAGAATAGAGCAAGGAGGAAGAGCAGGAAGAAAAGATTAACATTAAACAGAGACATGAGGTGGGAGGGAAAGGGAGAAAAAAGGGAAATTGCATGGAAATGGAGGGAGACCCTCATTGTTATACAAAATTACATATAAGAGGTTGTGAGGGGAATGGGATAATAAACATGGAGGGAAATGAATTACAGTAGATGGGGTAGAGAGAGAAGATGGGAGGGGAGGGGAGGGGGGATAGTAGAGGATAGGAAAGGTAGCAGAATACAACAGCCACTAATATGGCAGTATGTAAAAATGTGGATGTGTAACCAATGTGATTCTGCAATCTGTATTTGGGGTAAAAATGGGAGTTCATAACCCACTTGATTCTAATGTATGAAATATGATATGCCAAGAGCTTTGAAATGTTGTGAACAACCAATAAAAAAATTTTAAAAAAAGAATACACATAATTCTAAGACCCCCATCGTAAAGTTCTCAGGCTTAGTGACCAAGTGACAGCATGGATTGCAAAGGGCAGACGTCTCTGTGGAGAGAGAGAAAATCAAGATAGAATGAAATCAGTTTATCTTCCAGAGACAGTTCCCAAGGAGTAGGTTTAGAAGTATCTTGGAGAAGAGCTCCCTGCACAGATATCCATGCAGCTAGCACATGGTGGGGGCAGATGTCTTGAAAGCTGAGGTGACAGGGTGCGGAGCATGTTGGGTGTGGTGGGGATGTAGACCTGGATGTGGAAGAGAGGGATCAAGACTGGTTTCTAGAATTCTGGAACCAGCTGGTGGGTACGTGGTTGTGAACAATTGGGGAGATTAAAGGAAGGAGCAGGCTTAGCAGGAAGAGCAAGTGTTGGTGTCGTCCTGAAGATGAGAGTGAGGACCGAAGCTGCCCCCAAGGGAGCTGTGCTTTCCTTTCCTTTCCCCCAAGTGCATATGCAGGATCGGCGGGGCCCACGCCTCGCTCTCTAGGCAGTTGGGGATAGGTGTGCCCAAGCAGGGTCACAGCCAGGTACACCCTGGAGCTGTGCACCAGCAGAAGGAATCCGCTGTCCCCTTCTTTTTGTATTGGGCACACAGGAGACTGCTCTTGACCTTGAGATTTAATTTGTGGGGTTCAGATCTTGGAGAGTCTAAACATAGGCTGAAGTATATAGGGGAATGTTAAAGCAGTCCAGCACCCAAAGGTTGGAGACCTTGGTTTAGGTGAAGTTGTTTAGGGTGAGACTTATCTGCTGGTTGAACAAGGTGCCTAGGTCTGCTGGACAGGGGTACTCTGCTTGCTCGGAGAAGGGCAGCCAAGGGCTAGCTCACTGACTTCAAGCAAAGAGACCTCCCAGGATGCTTCACTGGACAGTCTTGCTTTTCCAAAATTTGTATTCCTTCATGGGCAAGTTTCATTTAATCATCTTGTTATTTGTAAGAATTATAAAGTTGTCACTGTTGTTCCTTTAAGGAAGGAAGCTAAGGACTTCAGATCCTTGCCTCCTTCCTCCTTCGAGGTATTTTCTTACCCAAAGCAATATTTTCCATCAGGTCAAAACAGAGGCCAGACTTTTACTGCCGCACTAGGTCACGACAAGACTGTGCTTGTTCATCCACCTGCACTTTTATAAGTTTTCATAGGACTTTTGAGCAAGGTGCCTTCACCTTAGCACCATTGATTTGGGGGCCTAATGATCTTGAGAGCTAAGAGTGTTGAGCAGCATTCCTGCCGCTACCCACTAAAATTCAGTAGCACCCCACCCCAAGTTATGACAACTTAAAATGTCTCTTAGTTGTCTTTTTTGTCACTGTGACCAAAAAGACATGACAAAAACAACTTAAAGGAGTAAAATTTTATTTTTGGCCCACAGTTTCAGAGGTTCAGTTCTTGGTTGTCCAGCTCCATAGCTCTGGGACCAAGGTGAGGTGGGACCTCATGGTGGAAGGGCGTGGTGGGGGAAGGGGACCCAGGGCTGGGAAGCAGAGAGTGAGTTCTTTTCACCAGGGACAAAACATAAACCCCAAAGGCACTGGAGGGTGATCTACTTCCTCCAGTCATATTCTAACTGCCTACAGTTACCACCCAGTTAATCCATATTGGTGGATTAATCCACTGATCAGGTTACACCTCTTAATAATCTAATCATTTCTCTTTTGAACATTATGGCATTTTGTTGCAAATGAGTTTTGCGGGGACACCTCATATCTAAACTATAATAGGCTCCAAGAATTGATAAATGTCTCTTGGGGCAAAATAAGCCTCGTATTAGAATCTCAAAAAACTGGGGGTGATGTCACTGTTCGGGTTAATGGTGATATGATGATGAAGGTGGTAAGATATAAAACTCAAGCCGCTGAAGTCAGAGAACAGCTGAATGGATTTGTGCCTTTTTAGTCCCAACCTTGTGAGACATGGTGTTGCCTTCACTGGATACATCCCCTGGCCAGCCCCTGTTTGTCCTTTGTTGCTATACATTCGTGACTCTCTTACCCCATTTGGGACCCTGCAGGATCTAATTCTCTTGGTTCTCTAATCAAAACGATGTGGAAAGCAGGCCAGAGTGATTTCCAAGATGACTCTGAATAAGAATCTTGGAAACATTCCCGGCTCTCATCCCTGGTTATGCCATGTCATCAACTTGGTTTGGGGCAAAGATGTGTTTATGTATCAAAATGTGGGGAAGGCCCCCTCAAAGCCTGTTGTTCCTACTTGTGTCTCATGATGAAGCATGACTTTAGACTCGTGACCGTGGCTTTCCTGAAGGTCAGGCGGGGGGTGAGTTTTAACTCTGCCAATTACTAGTTGTGCCATTTTGGACAATGACAACTTTTTTAAAGCCTTACTTTCCTACATGTTAAAAGGAAAAATGAATCCGTTACTTGTCCAATTTGTAGAATTATGTCAAGAATCAAATGAAATGCCAGACAGGAAATTGCATTGCAAGTGAGGCCATCCTGTACTTTTATTATTATTAATGTGATCATCATCATCCCTATTGTCAAAGATGGACATCTTCATAAACTGACCTGTTAAATTTCTTTTTATATACCCAACTCCCTTGGCTAAAAAAATCATCTAACTAGGATATTTTCATTGGATTTAACCACTCAGCCTGGCTGAATTCAAGAACCCCCGGTGGGTTTTAAATCCGCTTGCTACTGCCTAAATAATACTTTGGAAGAGAAAATAGCAAGTGGTGATCAACATCTTATTCACAGGCATAATCGCTCTGCTGCAACTCCCCCTTCTCATCCCCTGTTATTATTAATAGGGTGTTATTGCTTAACATACACCGTGTCCCACAGTGTGCTTCTTGCCTTTACATTATATATACATAACCTGTGAGCCCTACCCTCCAAAACCAGCCATTGTGAAGAACCAGAGGAGATCACTGTGTCGACAGACATGGTCAGGGACCAGCGATTTGAGCCCCATCACTGCCACATAGTGAAATATTCATTCCCTCTAGACTCAGGATTAACTAGGAACATGTGATGGCCGATTCAGGTGGGCACTGTGCTGCGTAATTCCCTGCACAGCATGCCAGTTTCGGGCGTGCAGAGCAAGCAGGTGGCTTTGTCTCTGTTTTTCAGATGCTGAAGCTGAGAATCAGAGAAGGGAGTTGACCGCACCTGACTTGTGTTTTCAAATTCTCAGGACATTGCTGGTTTCATTACTATATGTTGATTCCAGATCCATGCAGCGTGAATATTTGCCAGGGATTTTTAAAAATATGCTGTGTGGGATCTTTTCAATGTTCATGCAGACAACAAAATAAGAACTGAAGTTACAGAGCAAAGCCATCAATTTGGATCTTGACTTCTCCCTAGTTTATCTTTATTTCTCCAACTGTTATGGACCTCAGGCTTGATTGCAGAGAAGAATCACCTGGTAGGTATTAGTAGTGCAGTAACACCCCCCAAAAGATGCTGAGGCTACCCTCAATTCCACATTAGCATCAATGTGGAATTTGGTGGTCTTTCTCATATGCAAACAAGCCACAATGCCAGCCTCCCCTCCCCCCGTAGATGGTTGGTTTTTCTGGGGCAGGCCCAGTAATGGGCCCATATGAATGTGTGGTCAGTGCTGGGCTGGGGCTGCAGCAGGTCTCCATCAGTGTGCTGGAGAAGAGAATGCAAACCTCCAGTGGACTGCTCCAGGCCAGCAGTGGCATTGTTCAGACACTAACCATTGTTTGTATAAAGCAAAGAATCCGAGACTACAATTCCCCCCACATGGTGGTTAGGTGGTAAACAACAGAAGTTTTTGAATCCACTGCAACAATCTTTTAGGATCTGAACATGTTTTTTCAAGCTTCCTTATCTGCTTTTTGTTTTGATTTTAAGAGTTTTCCTAATACATTGCTACTGGTCAGATGCGGTCCTATGGAGATTGGGGGAGACATCTATAATGAGAAGGAATTATCTGTATTGAACATAACTATGTTGGAGGATCCACTTATGCTAAAGTGTGGGCTCCATAAAGTGGTCATCGTTGTCTTTTTTGATTTTACTTCCCGTTTCCATCCTAAGAATTTTAGTACGAATTTTGTGCATTATTTTTACTACTTAATCATTGTCAGAATATCTTACTTGAAGAATCAATTTCTGGGAGGATGGAGATTTTTGGAATGAGAGAGACTTGATTTCCAATCCCAACTCCTATAATTCTTTTTATTTCTGGGATTTTCTTGGCATCTGCTTGTTAGCATTATTGTGTGGATTAAAAGATGACATTTGTACATTGCTCTAGGGTAGTCGCTGTTACATAGTGAGTATTGAACAAGTATAAATTTACCATCAGTAAAATAATATTCTGTGGTCTTTACCTATGATCTCCAAAGAAATAAACATCTTCCAGCTTTCTATATCTAGTACAGAATTTGGCATACACAATAAATAGATAAATAGTGACTTTTAGAATTAGTTGATGGGCAGCCAGGTCTCCAAGTGGAAGCAAAGATGTAATGGAATTATCCTGATCCACGTGCCATTGTCTTATAGTACTTTCCAAAGGTGACATTCTCTTCCCTTCTGCATTTTCATGTATGGTTATTTCTGCATCTAGACAGGTTAGACGGCTATCCTCAATCTGGTTTCCTTGATAACCATCATAAAAATGGCAAGGGTCTGTTGTGGAGGGAGAATGTCAACCTCACCACAGTCTATGCAGCCTCAAACAAGGCTTCAAGGTCAAGGTTAAAATATTTGAAATTACAATCAGACCTTTGGTTAATGTTTGTTAGATGTTTTACAAGAGCTGAATGAAGGCATCATCTTTTCAGGGTTGAACAGTGAAAAGGGTCATTTTGGCTGTTAGCTGGAAGAAATTCAGACTGCTATGAACAAGGTTTCTCCTGAATCCTTTCACTAATCCTAAAGAGAGTTCCACAGTTTTATTTATTTATCTTTTTAACCAACCAGAAATTAATTGACACCTCTGATTCATCCTCCCTAAACCTCCTTACCCACTTGGGAGTTGCCCTTCCCATGTGTTTAAAGTTAAATTCACCTACAAGGTGGATTTCTGAAGCTGAGAACAGAGGTGGTCACAAGCAAGGGCTTCACCTACAAAGTGCTCCAGAGCCCTCTGCAGATGAAAAGCCAAGCGCCTCATTATGCACAGCGGCCAGATGCCTGTCTAATTGCAGCCTATGTGGCTGCCCTTTAGATGGATCCCTGTGAAGCAGGTGGTGAGAGTGGAAAAGAAGGAAGAAGAACGGGGTGGGGGCGAGAGTGAGAGATGGAGCCCCCTGCTCTCCGATGATGAGCCAGAGGACAGAGAAATGTGCTTTCTGCTTAAGCTGCCTTCTAATTAAATTCAGGAAGGGAGGAAGAACTAGGAGACTCAGCAGATGGTAATGCTACCCTCTGGAATCAGGTTTCAATGTGTGTGTGTATGTGTGTGTGTTTGCACACTTCTCTGTTTTATGGCTACTTTGGTGTTATATCAGCCTATATAGCTGTTTCTCAGATTCTTCTTAAAAAACATCATCCCTATCCCCAAAAAACCTTTGGAGATTTGACTCCCTAATTTACCCCAGTTGCTCCTGTCCTGAGATTTTAATAACCAAACCACTGGAATAAAAGAGCTCTGATATTTTTTTTTCTCATGAGAACCAGATTTTGCCCCCGTTAAGAGTGCATGCAGTAGAGTAAATTCTCAACAGTGGGGAAACAAGGCTTATTTATTTTTTTTCCTGATGTTTATTATCTCCATTCTCAGCACTTTGAGCAGCAGGTGAGTGTAACTGTAAAAATATGTATGCATATACATGCACATGCACATATACAGACACACACACGACACTGACTTAGAATTAGGGGATCCTTATCTCCTCTAGACCACACTGTGTCCGCAGATCATGGCTGATACTTTAATCCACAGGTACACACACACACATGAAGATTGGAGATACGCTGATCAGAACTGGTTCCCTCTAACTTGGAAATAGATGAGTGTCACCCAAGCCACCTGAATATCACCATCTTATCCCCAGCTCCCCTTCCAAACCCCCATCAAGTAAAACCATGTCTTCAATATATATAATTATCATATTATATTATTATATCCCTCCAAACCGTGTCATTACTTTCTCAAAGCAGTCAGAGGCTCATCAGAGCCTCAAAGTTAGAAGTCACTTAGGTGTTTATTGAATGAATAGATGAATGATGAATAAATGAATGAACCAGTTGGGTTCGCCAGTGTGTAGCAATCAGGAGGAAAAGTTTTCAGTGAACATTGTTTGTGTAACTGTATTGTTTTACTTTTTCAAAACTCCTCACTGAGTACCTTTGGTGTGTCTGACACTGTGCTAAGTACACATACATAAATACACACTGTGCACTGTAATAAGAAGAATTGCAGCTTCTAAAAATATTAAGTCCAGGCTACGCAGGAGCTAATGCAATTTTCTCCTCAGTGCATTGAAAAATCTATTAGTTGCGAAGGCAGCTATATTTCAGGAAATTAAACCACTGTAACAGTCCAGTTCACAAATCAGAACTCCCAGTGCGTTGAAATGCTCCATTTCATAACATAGAGCACTGAGGGATGTTCAGGCAATCCGTAAACGCTCCAGTGGCCAATCCCCTCCAGCTCCACAAGGCTAAACAGAGGGTGTTGCTTGCCAGGTGATGAGAAAGGGAGGGGTTTGACACCTCCAGTGGGAGGAGATATGATCACCTTCCCTGTGACTCACTGTGTCTTCGTCCCTCTAAGATTACTTCTGTCTGTAGAAGATGGTTTCTGGGTGGATTTCTGAACAATGGGCATGTCAGGGGAAAGCCAGCAAATCATGTCAGGCGAGGCCATGCTGAATAAACACATGTTCACTGATGCCTGCAGGAGATTGCTGTCCCCTTCAATGACCAGCTTTGAGGCTCTCGGGCAGTTTTCCTCCAATGGCTGATGTAGGAAGATATGAACTATGTACTTCAGCTCTCCTCAGGTTGCTAGGAGTGTTCTTGTCCGCTGATGGAGAGCTATTTCTATTGAAACAGGATATCTAGGTTTAAAAAGAATTACAGCCAGGGAACGTTTTTGGCTCCATAGTCATAAATTTTTTGCAAGGCACAGAGATGCCTAAGGAATTCCTGATCTTATATCAATACTGTCTTTCCTTAATCTTTGAGAAAGGTCTTCTCTCCCTGTTCTTCCAAGAAAGTGGCAATTTCAGGTGAGACACATGGACTGGGGGCTGTCTTATGACTTGGTCTGAATGGTGCATTGATTGTTAATCCAGTGTCACCTGTTCAGCCCAGAAGACCTTGAGAAATACTGTTCTCTGTCTTCTCACTTAACATCTTACAGAGGATCATCTAGGACTTTAGAATCACTTTCATTTAGTCAGTGGGCACTGTTTAAAAATACAGATGTCTGGGCCCTACCCCAGACTTGCTGAATCATCTTCTGTGAGTCTAACCCCAGAAATCTACCTTTGCCGTACGCCTCAAGGTGCTGAAGCTCTCAGCAATTACGTTTTTCTCCAAAAGTCACTGGAGTCTATTCCAACAACAAGATGAGGAGGTCATATGTCTACTAGTGAAAACCTTTTTTTTTGTTTTTTCTACTTTTCTAGGATATTATCCAGTGCTCTTTAGCGTGGTGTGCAGGACTCTTCAAAATTCAGCTCTTCCCTGCCTTTCTGTATCTTTCTCCATCACAACCAGCTCCACATCCCCATCAGCCCCCCTCCCCCGCCTTTTTGCATTTTATTTAGAAACAGGGTCTCACTGAGTTGCTTAGGGCCCTGATAAGTTGCTGAGGCTGGCTTTGAACCTGCAATCCTCCTGCCTCAACCTCCCGAGCTGCTGGGATTACAGGCATGTGCCAATGTGCCCAGCAAAACTCCAGCACTGCAGTAAGAGCTTTATATATGATGTCTTGTGGAAAGCCTCAGAGCCCTACTGGTGCCCAGGTACCCAAAGTAGAGGGGATGTAGGCCAAGTCCTTTTCCATACTGTCATCTCAGTCCCCAGCCTCAGACATCTACTTTAAGTGAATGGTTTTCTCTTCCCCTCCTTTCAGGTGCCCTAACCGACTCAAGTGGGCTTTTCACTCCTCTGGATTCCTGCAAGGGCAGAAGTGAGTCTCTTAAAAAAAAAAAAAAAAAAGTCCTGATTCACCAAGCAGCAGTTTTTTGAGGAGTTAGATACTAGCACCTTAGAGTTGGACATTCCTGGCTTTTAACCTCTCGGGGCCTGAATTTTCTCATCTGTAAAATAGGAATAATATCGAATATAAGGAAATGCAGATGGCTGGGGACCATCTCAGAAACCAGTCACCACACCTGTAATTACAGTACAGAATGAATGGGATTGTGACGAATTCCAAGTCCGTGTAGCCGCAGTCTAGCAGAAGGATAATTAAAGAGGAGTGGCGGGAATGGAGAAAGGATGAAGCAGGTGGAGATTTCTGGAAGACAGGAACCTTAAATTTTGTCTTGAAGAATAAGATAAAAGTGTAATTTCTCAAATATTGGAAGGGAAGGATGACCGGTGAAGTACTAGCATTAAGAAAGGCACAGAGGGAAGTACAACCAACCAGGTGTGTGCCTGCACTCGTGAGCACAAACCAACTAACTATGCTCAGTTGCGACATTCGGGCCTGGGCTCATGTTGAGATTAATTTATTCCTGTAGTCTTACTGTTTGGTGATGCATCCGAGTGTCTCACATGTGTGTTAAAAATAAAGCTGAGAGTCAGGGCCATCTAATTAGATGGCTTAACCCAGCACGGTGGTGTTCAGTGTGCACCCAGCTCTCCCGCTTTGATGGCAACCAAAATAGATGAATAAGTTAATCAAAGGTCTGATTAAATAGCACGGCTCTGCAGCATAGACCACTGATTGCCAGGCTTCAGTTCAGGCAGATTCCCAGAGGAGGGAAGGAAACGAGCTGAGTTCCACAGGCCAGGGCTTTCATGAGGAAGAGTTTTATAAAGCACACTGGAGGGAATTGCTCACCGAGTTCTCAGATCTTAAGGTGATGGCTAGTCAGGAAGCCAACTCCCAAAGAAGGGTAATGTGGTTTGGGGAAAGAGCACCACCACCTCCTGGCAGATACTAACTATAGCTTGTGGCTCGCCTGCTGCGGGAGGTGGACACATGGCTCAGCCGCCTGTGCCATTGATTGATTTCAGGTGTGGATTTTGTGCCTGTTAATGTGTAAGGCCCTCCCTGTGCTTCGTTCTTGACCTTGCTGTTTAGTTTCTGTACCTGCATTAGCAGCAGGACTGCTGGTTATGACAGATTTGCCCATCCAGGTCCTCCCTAGGCCTCCGCTGCCCTCTTTGGGCCCCCTGAGACTGACACAGAAGGGCGGCACCACTTCCCTTCTGGTCCTCATCTGGATTGGCCGAGAGGCACCTACTAGGAGATGGGGGACCTGGGGAGAGTGAGGGTGAGACAGGTGCCCCAGTTCTTGTCCTGTGGGCTGCCACAGAGAGGCCTCTAGTGAAGGCTGCTGTTCCTGCAGGTGGCCTTGCTCATGGGGCTGCCCTTTCTGTATTCCACCAACTGCTGTCTTGGCCTTGTCTGCTGGGGTGGCACCTCCCTTCCCAAGTATCGGTTCTGTCTCTAATTCTGCATGCACTGCAGTAAAGAGTCTATTATTATTATTATTATTATTATTATTTAGTTGTAGATGGACACAACACTTTTATTGTATTTAGTTATTTTTCTGTGGTGCTGAGGATCGAACCCAGTGCCTCACACATGGTAGGTGGGCACTCTACAACTTAGCCACAATCCCAGCCCCTGATTCCGTCTATTATTAAATTGTCCTTAGACTTCCCAGTTTGGGTGTGCTATCTATTTACACCCTCACGGATGTGAAGAAGTACACTCTTACAGGATCTGCCTTTTACCAATGGCTGCCGAGACTAAGCAGACTTGTCCAAGCACACATGGTGATTGTTGGTACTGGAGTCCAAGTCCAGGTGCACCTAGCTCTAGAACCCAAGTGTTCTTCACACCAGGCACCACCTTCAATAGGAAGCCATTCAAGAGATGTCATTGTACTTGAATGAGGGGCCCAGTCAGCATTGCTGAGAGTCTTTCCCATGCCAGGAGCTTAAATCCTTCACCCCCTTTTGTTTTTCATCAAGCATATAGTGTAGGCATGTAGGTATATAGACACAGAAAAATGCCCCCAAATGATCCCTCTGAAGAAGTTGATGTCTTGTTTCCATTTCTTCTTTCTCTGCATAAATTTCAGCGGATGTATTTCCGTGCCATTTGAGAACTCATAGTGGGTTTTAAGCAAAAGTCGTTTTAAAGCTTGCTTTTTTTGTTTGTTCTTAACCATCAAAGCCAATTTCATTTTGTTACATCTTAATCTACATTGTTTCAAGCTGCTGGATAGTATGCTATCAATCAAAAGTGCATCATGTTTTAGTTAACTGCTCAATTTGGGGACATTTGGATGGTTGCTATTTCTTTACTTTATAGCATGGTAACAAACATCTTTGAGAATAGAACTTTGGTTTTTCATTTTAAAATTTGATTTTTTATTCTTTTTTCTTAAAGAACAGTGTCTTCTAAATGGAGTTAAAGGACAAAAGAGTATTTTGTAGGATACTAAAGATGATCCCATTTCCCAATAAAGGGGTTTTATCACAAGTTACCTCTTGAGAGTGCTCTCTAACTAACTCCAGTGGAAACTCCCCTTCACAGCTGGGATGGCACCCCTGTCCATAATGACCTTCACAACTGAACCTGCACATAGAAAAGCTGTCATCACAAAGTGTAGCTTTGAATACCAAGTGGCACCAAGAGGTGTGTGTGCCTGGCTGTTGACTCTGTTCACCTGTGGGGCACGGATGGTTCCCGTGTCCTATGAAGGCTGCAATATCAGCACCCACTGGGTTCTTCATTGCTGTCCCTGTGTATGGAAGCTTTGTTGCTGTTAGGTGAGGACTGTCCATAGATGATGCCCCAGCCCTCCGTGGGCATTTATTTGAGAACATCAAGAAGGCACCAGTACTAACCTATTCAATTACAGCTTAAAAAATATAGCTAAGCATAAGTTTTAAAATGCCAGTAAGTAGTGATGTTTATAACGCAGGTTTGAGATATGACTTAAACACACACACACACACACACACACACACACACACACACACCTGCCTTGGAACAATTTGGTACTGGTTGCAGAAGTATGATTCGGTTTTTGTTCCTTTTTGTTTTCTTTTTGCCTATCTTTCTTTTCTCCAATGAGCCTATATAATTTCTCTAATAGCCAAAATTATATTCTAAAAAACTTCAACATGGGCTTTTTATGTAATAATTATTTCATAACTATTGCTTTTCCTCTCACTAGATTCAGATTTCTTTCCTGAAACTGGTGCCAAATGTAAATTACATGAACAGAACTCTAAGAATATATTCACTCACTTTTTCAACAAATTTGCATTGAATACCCCCCAACCCCACTTCTGGCCTGGTGTCACATACCTCGAATCCCAGCTGTTCTGGAGGCTGGCAGAAGGATAAGTTTTAGACCAGCCTAGGCAATTTAAAGAGATTCTGTCTCAAAATAAAAATTAAAAAGGGCTGGGGATGTGGCTCAATGGTAGAGCACCCCTGGGTTCCATCCTCAGTACTGGGGGGAAAATAAGTCAGGTTCCTTTCTTTTATCATGTTCTTATAATCAAAGATTTTGTTAGCACTGGTTGCATTGTGCTCTTAGCATAGTAAAGTGGTAGCAAAGTTGATTAGAAGAGGACAAACAGGAGAGCCCCCTCAAGGGAGCACGGGTCCTCTAGGAGAGGGGAGCTAAACTCAGTGCTTTATGTGTCTCAGGCACCATTTGTAATGTTTTAAGCAAAGAATTAATATAGTGACTTTTTTCCCCTTCTCCAACTCCCTCTGTGCCTTATCCTGTCTGAAGTTTCTTGGATCCCCAACAAACATTACTCTGGGATTTATGGCCTGATGAAGCTCGTCCTGACCAAAACTCTTCCTGCCAACCTGGAGAGAGTCATTGTCCTCGACACAGATATCACCTTTGCAACCGACATCGCAGAGCTCTGGGCTGTGTTCCACAAGTTCAAAGGTAATCTTGGCTCATTTCTTTCTAGTATTTGTGGCTCATTTCTTTCTGGTATCCTTGTAGGTGTGGACATGTCAACCATGGAGATTATATTTTTTTAAGGAGATGAGTTTAACTCCGATAAGCTTGTGCTATTCAAGTCAATAAGAAATTACAAATACAGTTATGTTACAATTCTACTTCGATTCGATACATGCTAGAGTAAAACTGGAATTTCCATTTCTTTCTTTATTTTATTTATTTACTTGTGGTGCAGAGAATTGAACCCAGTGCCTCACACGTTAGGCAAGTGCTCTACCCACTGAGCCACAAGATCTGTGTTCATAGGAAGAAACCAATTTGGGATACTTTGTAACCATTAAATATCAAATGTGTGTATTTTGTATGCAGTAATTGAGTGTTGACATACTTGTGCAGAAACATGCATTTATTAGTTTTCTCTTTTTATCAAATAATTCTTTGATTGCCGAGAAAGCTTTTGAGGTAGTAGAAACAGGTATTGATTAGAGAGTGTTTGAAATGTTCTTCTGGCTTTTGCTTTCCTTCGCATCATGGCTTATTATTTTGAGGTATGTTTGGTCCTCTCTTCTCATCTGGTAATCTTCTTCTTAGCTCTTATTGTTGCCTTTGTCACTGTCTCAAGGTACAGGAGCCCTTCTGATGGGCAATTTAAACTCAGTAGTTATATCTGACTCTGGTGGGGCCTATGAGAGAAGTGACAGGTTAGCATGAGTTTAGGGCTGTTTTAATACCCCTCCCCTCCATGTTGTATTTTTGAGGTTCCTCTCTATATTGGGCAAATGCAATGAGAGAGCAGTTTGTTAGTGAGATCATTATATATTTCTTATCTTTTTCTTTGTCAAATTGCACACTACCTTCTGCCTAAAATCTCTCTGTGTCTTCTCTTACTTCTTTATTCTAAGAGGGTGAAATCCTCCTTACTGATTTTCAAAAAATCATTTCCATAAACCCTGTTGGGTTTTGTTTCCTTTCGTGGGCAGGGTAAATTCCTTGCCTAGTGGTCACTGTCCCCTTCCTTCTGGGAGGATCATGGCTCTGGGCTAATTGAGGAAAGTGTTCAGCAAATCACAGGGTTGACATGTCCCCCCCATCCCTTATCAGGATCAAAATTAACATTTCTTATCTGGGTCAATAATGGCATTAGGGAGACATCCTTTAACAAAACTGGGAAGCCAGTGAGTCTCCCCTGTCTAATCTCTTCTGCATAAAATGCTGGGTGGGACCTACCCTTTTATTTCCTAAGTCAAGCCCCTGAAGTTTGGAGGGACTCAGGGTTTTGCCCAGAATTGAGATCAGAAATATGTGTGCCTTGCCTTCTCTCTGTTGCTTCTGCTGTTTCTCTTTCTGATCACACAGAACTCATTGGGGACAGTTTTTCTTTAATTGCACTGTATTTTATCCATGTTTTTATGCTGATGTTCAGTGTTCAGTGATGCATATATTCTACAACGTTTATTGCATTCCTACTGGGTGTCAGGCTGTGTACCTAAATCATGAAATGAGGAGTGATGAAGGGACAGTGAGAGTTGTCACCTGTCCTGGAGAGGGGCAGAGCAGTCGGATGGGACGCATCACAGGGTGTGGTAATTGTGCACTGTTTTATTGGGAAAGAGCAATAGATGCCCAAGTTCCCCTTTGAGAAGAGAGGACTCACTTCTCCAGCACCTAGGATTTCTCTCTGGCTATAGAGGGAGGGCTGCAGGCATCAGCCCTCTTTGGGGATGGGCTCTGATGAAGAGAGTGACTGTGCCTGGAACCATGCCTCCTGCCAGGATGCACCATGTCATGCATTGACTCAGGAGCCATAAGATCCTACCTGATCAGTTGCTGTATCCCTGGAGACTGCCTCACAGTCTGAAGTCTCCTCAGTCCAGTCCTGCTCATTCAGACCTGCTGTTCCCTAGAGTTCTCCCTGATTAAATGTTCATGTGCTGATTTCTGTCTCAATCTGCTTCCCTGGAAACTCAGCCCATAACCAACATCTACAGCACCGAGTATCCCTTGGATAAGTGCAACTCAGCAAAATCAGTAGGACAGGTGGTCAGAAGTTGCAGTGCTCTGGCCGGGAAATCTCTTTTATTCTGTTGCAGCCAGAACTGGCTGTCGTGCTAGCAGGATTTTTGTGTGGGCAACAGCAACAGCATGAATAATCATGGTTCTAATCACTCGGCATCACCTGCGGAAGGGAAGGAAACCATTTGGACTCTTGCTGCCCCTGGAGCTGCAGATTTGGAGGACTCTGAGGTTCCAGGCAGTTCCTAGGGATAAACAGAGTATGTGGACCAAGGTCAGGACAGGACCAGGGGAACTTTGAATACCAGAGCTGAGTTATTGGACTGTCTTCTATCTGTTCATTCTTTGATTTGTCCATTTCTAACATTTATCAGGCCCTCAAACTGTGTAAATGTGGCACCAGCCTTCAGGGAGCTCCCAGATGGGGCAGATGGTGTTACATCATAAACACCTGCCGAGGAGCAGAGAACGTCTACTGTGGTCCTCCCGTGCCCATCCTAGTGATCGTAAGAAAATGCAGAGGTAAAGAGAAAATAGGAAAGCCCTTCCCCCTGCTCCACGTGTCAGGACTTCGGTATTTTCTTTTTAGTGGACTTATTTTTCCTTAATGATATCTATTGGAAGCCAGGTCATAGAACAGGGAGAAGCCTTTTAGGACAGACGCATAAATGTTCTGGCCCAAGAGAGAGAATGCCGTTCTCATGAAGGCACTACTACTTGACATCTTTTGTTGTGAACATTTTGATTGACAGTGGTGCCATTTGCCATTGGTCATTTGTGTCTGGTACATTGTCTGGGGCTGCCGTGGCACTTGTGTACAGGTCATACACAGGCTTGGTCCCTCCCTAGTGCTGTGGAAACCCCGAAACCTAGCTGCACCACGTCAGCTTCTACTAAGAAGCCTGTTATTAAGGACACAGACTCATCTTCACCACCTGCTGCAGGGAGCCCCCCAGTGGCTCTTGGAGGCATCCATGTGCACCATGGGCCTGAGTTCACCTCAGTGGCAAATGCCTACCTTCCACACCAGTGGTCTGTACCCCTCGCCAGCCTGTGCAGCCACTAGGGGTTCTTCATACCCAAAGTAACAGAACCAGAAATATCACTAGTGGCTAGAATCCAGAGTCACCCACTCAGTTGTATTTCCTGAGCTCCTCTAGTGGTTGGTTAGTTTTCTGAAAGTTGAGTTGGGAATATTGCAAAAAAAAAAAAAAAAAAAAAACCCAAGCCCTACTGCTGAGAATTTAAATTTGGGTGGAGGAAGACAGAAAATAAATAATATGCATAAATCTTAGATGGTAATAAATGAATGGATGCCTGTGTGTGTGTGTGTGTGTGTGTGTGTGTGTGTGGTTTATATTGTTTAAATATTCACATAAGGTATTAATGCAAGATCCCAAAAGAAGGGTGACATTTAAGCAATGAAGTTTAGAGAAGCAGTAACCGTGCTGTGCCAGGGGACGGGGAGGAGTGTCTGAGGCCTTAGGACAGGAACATCAACCTTGCTGTGAGTTGGTGTGTTAGAGGGATGGGACAGATGTCCAAACATAGCAGAAGGAGCCCAGGAGATGGCTGGGGTTGACCAAGTCACATCACAAGAACCTGGATCCAGAGGGGATGCTGACTCTCCTGTTAGGCACCTAGGGGACCCAGCAGAGGCAAGACTTAACCTGCTGTGTTTATAATGGGTGGTCCTGGCCGCCCTTGTTAGGACAGAAGGACATGAGGACACCATATAATTCCAGTCCTCCAGGTGGGAGATGCCCTGGGCTCAGGCCTAGGTGGAGCAGTAGAGGAGGTGGAAGTCATCTCATCAGGGTAGGTGTTGAAGGCCAACTCACCAGGGGAGAGGAGGGTGGAGGATGACCCCTAGGGTGGCTGGGTGGGTGCAGTGGCACTGGTGAGCCAGAGAGGACTTCAAGGGGAGGTCATGGCAACTCTGGAGCTTGTGAGCCTTGTTAAGTTTGAGGTCCTGGCATTGGATATCTGCATAGAGAGGTAGGGAGGCAGGCCGGTAAGTTATATTTGCAAAGCAAAGGGAAGGTAACTATTCTTTATCAAGTGCTTCTTCTGTTCTGGCACTGACTAGAAGCTTTGTACATTTAAAAGTTAAATAAACTGAGCCTGAGGGAGATTAAATTGCTGTCCCTGCTCAAAGAGCTTTCACACATCAAAGCAAAGCTGACCGCAAGCCCTTTGACTCCAGAGTCCATGCTGTGTCCACTGCTTTGTGTTGCCTCTCCTGGATCCCTGCTGGGGTGGAGAAGGGGATGCCCACCACCCTGGGAGGCAGGGTCTGCACATAGATCAGGTGTGACTGGTGATCCTGAGCCAGCAAGACCCTGGAGTGCCTTAGTTAACTGCACACAGAATCAGAAGCCGTATGTGATTGTAGCAGTCCAGGGAGGAAGTTGTGGAGACTGTGATGAGTAGCTGTTGGAGGAGAGCCTTGCTGGGCATTAAAGATGGTGTTGTCATCCCTAAGGGCACACGCCTGACTTGAAGAGGGCATCTTGCCGTGGCGTATAGTTCTGGCCTTGAAGCAGGTTGAGTCACTACTCAGCTTACCTCCGTGTGCCACAGGAGTGCCATCGGGCTTCTTTCAAGGGCCTGCCAGGCGAACCATGGCTAATCACAGCTCCTGGGCTGAGCTCTTCCTCCACACCAGCTGCTTGGTTAAGCGCCTTGTGAGTAAACTCAAATAACCCGCGCAGCCCAGCGTGGAGCCGGCATTGTTCATGTTCCCTCTTGAAAAGTTTGGGAACAGATGCTTCAGCTTCTCTAGAGCCTCAAAGGTCTCAAGGAGTAAATAACCCAAATCCAGTTCTCTTCACCCAGCGCCCCACACTCCTGAGAAGAGAGTAAGGAGAAGCATCATGTGGCTGTGGCCAAGAGTGTCTTTGGAGAGACAAAAGGGGGAGCCCTGGGTGACTGTGTAAACCAGTTTGTAGAGGTCAGGCCCAAGGTGATGCAGGCATTCAGAAGATGGAGGCAGAACCGGAGGCACAGAAATGTACAGGTGCCTGCATCCTGCCCTGCGTGTGACTTCCCAGAATTCTGCGTGGGAAATCATTGTGGGCCCCAAGAGCTCTATCCGGGCCTCAACCTGGGTGATAGATTAAGCCAACTGGAGCTCACTGGTAACTCTTGCATAGGCACTATATTCTGCATGTTTGTGTCCCCCAAATTCATTACTCCAAAGCTAATCCCCAATGCCATAATATGAAGAGGCCGGTCCTTCAAGAAGTGATTAGGTCATTAGGGCTCCCTTAATAGGGTTAATGCCTTTACAAAAATTGCCTCAGGGAGGATTTCTTTTCTTCTGCTGTGTGAGAACAGTTAGGAGGAACCATCCATGCAGCAGAGCGTGAGCCCTCACCAGACACCAAATCTATTGTTGCTTTGATCCTGTGACTTTCTAGCCACCAGAACTATGAGAAATTAATTTCTGTTGTTTATACATCACCAGTTCTAAGGTATTTTGTTAGAGCCGCTCAGTCAGACTAAGACAGCAGGTTACTGGTTTCTCAGGGCCCAGATGAACTGAGAATGGTGCTAATGGGGTCAGTGTGGGACCCACACATCACGTCCGTTCTTCTTGCAGTGTTCCATTTTCTCTGGGGACTCCTGCCAGCACATGTGGCGTCACAGTGGACATTGTTTCTGTGTATCTGCCCCATTACCTCGCAGATCTGTCCATCAGGGCTGAGGGTGGCTATAAATGTAAAATATCATAGGAAAGCGGAACATGAAAAACGTCAGAGGTGTTATTTCTGCAAAGACATCTGTAGAACTTTTATGCTTATACTTAGTTGCCTTGAAGAAGTTTTTAAAAACTCTTTCAAGTTCTTCAGGTCTCTTTTTTCTGGCCTTGCCCATCTCCCCCGATGGGATTGGTGAAGTGGCGCGAGCTTAGCAAAGAAAGAGACGGAGTTCAAATCCCTGCTGGCCTACTTATCAGCAGGTGAGTTGGGAGGTCATTATCGCCGCCTCCTCCAAAATGAAAACACTGAGGTCTCTGCACAGCGGTCAGGTGTGGTATGGGAGGGCACTGGGCGCTGCTAGTACCCGGGAGACTCTCACACCATGTGGTACCTTTTCTCTTTCCTTCCTCCTCTCCCCCACATCCCACGTCACTATTATTGGTCCCTTTTCCTTTGACTTTAAACCCCCCTCCTCTCTTCCTCCACCCACCTCCATATCAGGCTCTCTGCTCCCTCCTTAGCCAGTGTGAAAGGAATCAAAGTGGACCTTTCGGGACAACCCCAGCCCCTCGTGTGGGCCAGTTTCCCTGATTAAAGCCGTAGCTTCTCTGCCCGTGCGACAAGGTCTCTCCCAGTTTTCACGTACTTGTCTCGCATTCTCTCCTGATGGTCCTAACTTGAGAGTTTGGCTGCAGGGAAGAAAAACAGACATTTTTAAAAGATAAAAATTCTCAAATAAAGTGCTTTAAAATGCCATCAACAGCTGGCGTCCATTCGGGTGACGTGCGGTGAGTACAGCAGCCTGGAGCTCCTTGGGGTGAGAGTGAGCCTGGGCCTGCGTTCTTTGTCCTCAGTCACGCAATTTAGCTAAAAGGCTGGGGCATGTGTTTTGTTTTTTTTGTTTTTTGTTTTTTTTTAACAATGGAATGTTACTCAGCAATGAGAGAGAATAAAATCATGGCATTTGCAGGTAAATGGATGGAGTTGGAGAATATCATGCTAAGTAAACTAAGCCAATCCCAAAAAAATAAAGGCCAAATATTCTCTCTGATATGTGGATGCTGATCCATAATGGGGCTGGGTGGGGGGCAGTATGAGAGGAATGGAGGAACTCTGGATAGGGCAAAGGGAAGGGAGGGGCATGGGGGTAGGGAGGAAGGTGGGATGAGATGGACATCATTACCCCAAGTACAAGTATAAAGACATGAATGATGTGTCTCTACTTTGTATACAACCAGAGACCTGAAAATTTGTGCTCTATTTGTGTACTATGAATTGAAATGCATTCTGCTGTCATGAATAACAAATTAGAATAATTAAATATTTTTTTTAAAAAAATCTGTACCATGTTTTAAAAATTATCTCTTGCTCTTCTAGTATTGATGGGCCTCCTTCCCTGTCACTAAATTGCACAGTGTGGCTTCAGTTTTTGCCTCCTAGCTGATTTTCCACTTGGAGAATTTCAGTGGCTTCTTGCAAACCTCTTCTCCTCTCTGTAAGTCCTACCTTCCTGCTCTCTTCTCATCTCTTATCTATCCCTGCTGCCTTCGGTCCAGAATCAGAAACCTGCACGTCTCTTGTGAGATGCTCCTGGTCCTTCTGTGGGCTCAGCAGAGGCATGAATCACTGGGGCGACATCAAGGCTGGCACCCCTGGACACAGGAATGAAAGGGTTTTCATTATTTTCCCATCAGCTTGGATGTGAATCTGCATTTTCTTATAACATTAGAAGACCATTTAATTTCTCCAGGCCTCTTTGGTGGTGGTGGTTTTCTGTAAGAATGAGGGAAGAACCCATTCAGAGCTGCCCCATAGGCTTTATCTTGGTGGTGAGATCAGACAATGGTTGTGTATTGCATGTTACATAATAAATGACAGTTGGCGTCCTTTTCTTCTACCTATTTTTTCTTGTTCTTAAACCTCAAATACCTGAGATTTAAGAGAACAGCAACATGCTCCTCTCCTTCCCTCCCTCCCCTCCTCCTTCCCTCCCTCCCTCCCTCTCCCTCCCTCACCCCCCTCCTCCTCCCTCCCTTCCCTCCCTTCTTCCCCTCCCTTCTCTTTCTCTGCTGCCTTTTCTTTTTCTCTCCTTTCTTCCCTCTCTCCATTCCCGCCTCCCACATTCACTCAGTCCTTCCTTCTTTCTTTCCTTCCTGACCTGCTCAGCCCCTGGGCCAGCTCTGATCCTGGAGATGAAACAGTAGACAAGCCCCCTGCCCTGACCCCTGTTTCTCAAGTCTGAAAGCTCTGTTTAGGTGTCAGGTCCTGGACCATCTCCTTCATCTCTCATGGTCATCTCCGAGTAGCTCACCTGAAGTCACTATAACAAGGAGGTAGTGACAGGACCGGGCTCAAAGCCGGGCTGACCTCCAGCGTCCACACTCCTAACACGAGATTCCAGATCCCTGTGAACGCATCAAAGTGTGGGACGTGCTTTGAAAGGGAAGGTACCCGCCGGCTGTGGTGGCAGCTTACCTGTGATCCCGGTGTATCCGTGGGCAGAAGCAGGAGGATCACAAGGTCAGCCTCAGCCACTTAATGAGGCTCTAAACAACTTAGTTGAGACCCTGCCTCAAAATAATAAAAAGGACTGGGGCTGGGGCTTAGTGGATAAGTGCTCAGGTTCAATCCCCCGTCACCCTCCACAAAAAGAAAGAAAGAGAAGATGCAGGTGAGGGAGGACCACACCGTGGGGAAGGGGACATTGGGGGTGGCTGGGAGGGCCTCTGAAGCAAAGATCGGGAGGTGGTGGCCTTCTGTTCCGCACTAGCAATGAATGGAAGAGGCCTAGGCCTGCGGCCCAGGTAGACAGCCGTACAGAGAAGGTACAGACGGGACTGGAGGAAACATTAAACGGGCTCCTCAGACAGAGGGCCGCTGCTGCCTTTGTTCCTCAGCTCTGATGTCCTGCCTTCCTGGAACGCTTGTCCTCCAGACCTCCCCAGTCTCGCGGCCGTGAATCCCTTCAAGTCTCTGCCCCAATCGCAGCTTCCAGAGAGACTTTCCCTGATGGTCCCATTTCATCTGCACCTTGGGACGCCTCCTGTCCCTGTCACCCTGCTCTTTAATTTTTTTTTCTTCAGTAACAGTCTTGTCTGTCTGACCCACTGAGTCATTACTTATCATGTGGGTGGCTCTGCCCCACCCAGGAGGTGGCACAGAACAGGCCCAGGCACCCAGGGTGCAGACTGCTATGCTGGTCATTCTGTGTCCTACCTATTGGTAGATAAGTATCAGGAGGGCAGGGACTGTTGTCATTATGTTTCTGGTGTCCTAGCACCTGGAATTGTGCTGAGCATACAGTTGATGTTCAATAAGTGTTTGTTGAATAATGAACAGATAAAGCCAGTGATTCTGGGTGGAGTGAGTGGTGGAGAAAGAGGCCAGAGAAGTACCAAGGCTCCTATAGGTCTTGGCTTGGGTTTATCCACTGATCATTGGTACATGGTTCAGAGCTTCAGAGGCAAATGTATATGCTCAGATTTTCAGAAGTTCCTTTTGGGTGAGTGGGGCATCATCTGAAAGGTGAGGGAGGAAATCAGTGCAGCAATCCTCTCCTAATCTGTGGGGAGATTGTCCAAGCCCTACAGTTGAGCCTGAAACTACTGGTAATCCAGAACCTTATACATACTTTTTTTTTTTTTAAATACAGACATGCCTATGCCAAAATTTAATCTATAAACTAGATGCAATAAGAGATTAACAATAATAAAATAGAACAACTTTAACAATAGACTGTAATAAAAGTGATGTGAATGAGGTCTCTTTCTCTCTCCAAATTGCCATAGTCCGTCTGCAGCAAAATAACCGGTGGGGTGACGAGCAACTTGTGTAGATTGATACAGCAGGAATGGGAGCCGTTTATTGTAGGACAGGAGCAGTATTTATACATTCCACACAGCTTATCTTAATTAGCATAAACTAGATACATCAGTCAACCAATAAGAAATCTCCACACTTAATGGCTCACTGGCGTTACTTCTTAAACCAGTCCCTCTGGCATTTTGCCAGGTGCCATCCAAACTTGTTTACAGACTCTAATATTTCCCCCTTTTGTTTAATTTAAATAACGACCATAGTGGTTTTTACACAAACACCATAAATAATCTGCTACAAGCAGAAGGGGAGGATACAAAATGCCACAATACCAAGCCAATTGATGGCTCCATGCAAGAAGCCCTTGGAAAAATTATACCGGCAATGACACCGTTAGCAAAGATACCGAGTTACAATTTGTTGTAGATTACAGTTTGTTGTCTCAGTCCAGGTAAAGCAGTGTCTCAATAGATTAACCCACAGTCCAGGTAAATCACAGTCCAGGTAAGTTCTGCAGGCAGCTAGCTTGTTCCGAAGTTTCATCCATTTCTCAGCAACACTGGAAATTCTTCCATCCTCATCTTCATTGGCACTGGGACGAAGTCAGGAACTCCCGCAATGATGCTAAAGAAAATCCTGTAGTATTCCAGCAGGCACTAAGAAAACAAACTTCTGGAAAATTTAGTACATTATCTCAAGGTTTTTCACATTTGAAATAAGCCTTAATAGTGCTCATTACTCATTAGCTTCCAGGTGTGGGAGAACCATTGTAGTTACTGGCCTGGGAAATGATCAGACTTCAGGGACGTAGGCTGTCTTCTGCCTGCATTGTCCTGGGCAGCCCCAGATGGCCCCAGAGAGTGTCCTGGACTCAAACTGCTACTGGGCACAGGGAGCAAGAGCCTATGAGACTGTGCCTCCAGGTCGGGTCTAGATTTGGGCTCTTGCAATGGCGTCCCGCTCCACAGAGCGGGGGGGTGGGGTGGGGTGGGGGGGGTGGGGGGGTGGGGAAGAGCCAGCTGCCGCTACTTGGAAAGCCCTTGCTGCACCATGACTGGCTCGAGCACGTGGCAGCTGCCACTCCGATTTACGCACCCTCCGGTAACAAAAAGTATTTAGTAATAGTCTTTTGCTGCAACTTTTTTCCTGATAATCCTTTCTCCTCTGAACTTTCTTCTTTTTGACTAGAGTTCCTGGGCTTCCATCAACACATGCCCTAACTATTCTTGGTTCCACTGGGGTGTCTCCTTCCCTTAGTAATTCACTTCTCACCCCTTCCATATTTTCATCATAAAGACAATACAATACACTGAGACAAAACAAGACACAAACATACTGTATCAATCTTCTCCATTTTCTCAAAATGGCCATTTTTCCTCTCGCCTTATCTGCCTAGGGACGAGCAGATTTGCTCCCTTCCTATCTATGGACAGGCAGCTTTTTTTCATCACTTACCCCCCAAGTGTCCTGGGGTTCCCCGTATGGGCCACCAATTGCCGCAGTCTGGCTGGGCACAAATCACGAGCCACTGAAGCAGGAACAAACTTTATTTTTGAACTGCAAGAAAAAACCTCACACACGCTCCTGGGGAATTCTCCCAAATGCCACGCGGCTGGTCCAGGAACCCCCAGCCAAAAAATTCTCTCCCGGAAATCCCGCCTCCTGCACTTCCCCAACCAATGGGAACTCTCGGGGAATCCCCGGAAATCCCCATGAGAACTCCAAAATAGTGCAAGAACTCAAAAGTAGCAGCAGAGGCGGATAGTAATGCCTCGCCTGTCAATCAATACTGTTGGCAAAATGCCAGGGGCCATACAGACTCGGCCATGGCTCTCAACACCAAATATCTTACTGTGCTTTTACCTTTAACCTAAAGAATGCCCTTAACATCTCCTCTTTGGGATAATCCAATGGCTATCATCACCATTCTTATATTTTGGGACTGTTATGAAGAAAAATAAAGGTTGCTTGACTGTAACCACAGGTAACACATACAATGACTGCAGTAGCTACCAAGTGACTAATGGGAGGGTAGGATATACCACGGAAGTGCTGAACCTCAACAATGATGTACACCCTGAACCAGATTGAGCAACATTTGATCATGCTACTCAGGATGGCGTGGAATTTAAACTTTTGTTTATTTTGGGGACTCTCTGTTTAATATTTTCAGACCATGGTTGAGCGCAGGTAACTTAAACTATTAAAAGTGAAACCACAGGTAAGGGGGGACCACTGGACTGTGAAAGAGAGATTTAGCAGCACATGGGAGCTACTGCTCCAGTCTCAGCACGGTACAGCAGTGACTGAAGGGGGTAGAGCAAAGGCCATGAGGAGGAGAGTGGAGGGCACTAGTGGCAAGTCCTGTTTGGACTTGCAGATCTGGATCCTCCAAGACCTCTGGAATGAGGGCATCTTCAGGTATTTCCTCTTAAATGTTGGTATGGAAATTGATGCTCTTACCAGATAATTTCAGTTTGCTTTTATGGACTTGCAAGTGTGCTCCATAGTAAAGCCCCCTCCAGGGTTCCAGTCCTGGGGATGGCACCAGGTCCTGCAGGGAACAAGGCTGGATTTGCTGTCTCTAATAGAGAGCTAAGTGGGTGGGGGCAGAAGGGAGTCAACAAGGACCAAGTCTGGGCAAGGTGGGATTGATGAACTGAGATTCTAGTGGAAGAGGAGGATCTGTTGGATGCCTAGCAGAGTCAGCAAGAACCCCTGGTCACATTCCAATTGTGTCTGGCGCTGCTGCTGGTGCAGGCCAGGCCATCAAGTTATGCTGGTTCCTGCCTCTGAATTGTAAGGCCAGCATGCCCTGGGCACCTGGAGCAGGGGATGGAGCCATATTGATCTGTCACTAGGATTCACTGACCTGATGGGCCTCTGACAATTTCTTGACTTTCTTAAATGTACAAGGGCCAGGCTATCAGGGAGGACAGCTTTTGCCTTATCATAAAGGAGAGGAAAGACTAGCTTCTGGATATGGGCTTATCTTTATTTTCTCACTTTCTTTCTATCTCTACTTCTGTATCTACTTGCAGAATGGTAGGAAAGAAGCTGAGGCCATTATTTTGGGTTGTTCAGCATCTTCTTGCCATCTTTATAATTTTGGTGCATTACTGAGATCTCTGAACCTCTATTTCATATGAACAAAATGGGGATCACAAGACTCATAGGGTATTATTATGAAAAGTTAGCTTTTTGTCTCTATAATGAAATACCAGAGACAAGCAACTTATGAAGAAAAGAGGTCTATTTAGCTCATAGTTTGGGAGACTTAGAGTTCACAGGGCATAGTGTTCTATGGCAAAGGCCACCCCTTGGCTGCATCACTCCCTGGCTCATCATAGCACAGATAGCAATGGTAAGAGAAGGTGGGGGACCAAGTGATTACATCATCTTAAACCAGGAGAAGAGAGTGCTGGGGTGGGGTCAGGCTCAGGCCTTTATAACCATCCTCCTGGAGTAATTCAAGGGATCACATCAGAACTAGCACTGAAGAGCATGTCCCCTGGACCTGAAGACCTGCCTCCCAGACCTACCTCTTTAAGTGTCAGTCACCTCTCAGTAGCACCTTGCAGCACACCAAAGCTTGAATCATGGTGGACCCTTGGTGTACACTTAAACCACTTCCAGAATGTAGGAGGTGTAACATGAGGTGGCCATATGAAGGTCGTAGTGAAGCAGGGGACACAGTGTAGGCCCCCTTCCATGTTGGCTGCCACTGTCCTTAGTACTGGAGTCACCTTGTGGTCATCACAATGGGCAGCCTCTACACACCTAAAAGGTTCAAGATGGCAGAGGTGGTTGATATTAGTCCTCCATGAAGAAGAGGGGTACCAAGTGGCCGGGATCGCGATGGGTGAAGGAGGCCTGGGGAAGGGGGGACAGAGGTATCGGGGGTCTTGTTCTAATTGGAAAGAAGTGGCCACGCATCTCAGCAGGGAGAAAGCAGGCCGTGGAGTGAGACTGCCCAAGAGCCGGTGAGAGGCCTCGCCCTTCCCCGTACTTCATGCCTCAGCTTCTCCTCCTCCAGGGAAACAGTATTTCAGGAGCAAAATATGGAATTCACCTAGTACTTTGCAGGTATTTTCTGTTATCTCAGTTACACAATGCAGGGTTTTTCACATTTTGCCATTTCTGAAATTGAGATGTAACTTGCAAAAGCAACTTGACAGATGGTCTTTTCTCCTGGAAAATGTTTCGATAGATCCTGCAATCAGTGGCCTCTTAGAATCCAGGAAAAAAAAAAAAAAGATGGGTGTTATTATTTTTATTAGTATTATTTTTCTAGCTTTTGCTTTTATCTTTGAGTGGAAGAAGAGAGAAAGATGGAGGGTAGAGCTCAGGACTGGAAAGAAAGAGAGCAGCAAGGGAGAGGGTAGGGCCACAGGCAGGCCACTCCTCGGTTACCTCGTATTGTTTGGCAGGATTCTGGAACATCTAAACCATCAGTGTTTTTTGGTAAATATCAGGAAGCAGTGCAGCTAGGAAGTCTCTTCTTGCTCATTTGGATATTCACACAATATTTCTTGACTATCTCCTTGGAATGAGACACACCCATGATGCTCTGTCCATTAGAAATTCATGTCAGTAACTCCTCCTTTGAATAAATCTGATAGTTCTGGGAACACTGTAGGGTTATGTACCATCACGTGAAACACTGGCCTAGAGACTTGACCAGCATTAGCTGATATCTGCTGCCTTGGATTTGGGAGACATTGAGTGTAGCCTTGTGGGTGCTAGAGGGGATCGGGCTACGTAAGTTATTCTGGGGAAAAGCGGGGTGAGGGAGCAGGTGGGACACAAGAAAAGCACCAAGAGAGAATAAAGAAACGAACACAGGGAGACAAGAAGCATGCTTGTTGAATGAATTTAGGGTGACAGAGACCAAGCTGTCTAACTTTACAATCATGTGTCCAAGGAAAGAGGCCGATTTATTTTTCTTGTTGCTCTACAATGGTCTTGACCCAAGGGACCTTACTTACATTCTCCTCCTGCTCTACGTTAGCAACTCACCAAATTGGATTAGTAGGCACATGAAAGCCGCCCAGGGCCTGATGATCATTTACAGCTTTGTCCTTTGGGCACACGTTCTGAGGTGCAGGGTGGAGGGGGACTTCTGTATTACAGCAAGCTGCAGAGTCTTCAAATTACACAGGTCTGCACCCCCTCTCATGCCCCGTGGTGGCCTGCACACCACCGCTGATGGAGAATCAGTGCTCTGCTCCAGGTTTCCCTCCTTGGTGCTGTTGACATTTTGGGCTCCGTGACTCCTTGTTGTGGAAGGAGGGGTGCTGCCACACATGCTGTACGATGTTGAACGGCATGGCTGTCTTCCACCCGCCAGATGCCAAGAGCATCCTCCCGCCTCCAGCTTGATTATCAGCTGCTCACTGGGAGCCTCTTATCCACATGCCTTTGAGTGACATTCTGAATAGGTTCCATGCTAAAACTCCTGTTGCTTTAGACTTTCTTTCCTTTCCTGTTGATACTCCACACCAGCCACAAAAGAGGCTTGAACGGTGAATTTTCTCTTGGAGAACTGCAGAAATGGACCACCTGTAGCAAATATCCTCTTTCAGAAGATAAATGAATGCATCCAGCGCCCTCTCCCTGAAGGTACACACCACCAAGGAAAGTTACGATGGCATGAACCAGACCCCAAAGCCTCCGTGCCCGTGAAAGGCCGCAGATTTGATTAGGACTCACGAGAATTTCTGATCTCCCCTCAAAATTACAAGAGCCACCAGTTTGCTCCTCATCTGCATATTTGTGAAAAGAAGACATCAGTACCTGCTGCTCTGTGACTGTCAAAGGGACACAGCTTTACTCTGCCCTCTTAAATGCATAGGGATAGGTTTTTAGCAGCATTGCATATTTGACAGGATGGAGATGGCCTGTCAGGAAGATGAATGCTGGGTGTCTTTTCCTCACAGTGCTCTGGGTTGTCCACCTGGAAGAAGGCAGCAGGCTGAGCTGGTGGTGTGTGCAGAGCCCTTATTAAGATGGATGGAGGGGCCTTCCATGGGAGCTCGGTCACCCAAAGTAGGTCACAGTGCTTCCCTGGACCAGATAGAGGTGTGGAGCTATATCAGACTAGGGGGGAGGCTTCAGATTCATTGTGTATGTGTGTGTGTACGCGCACACACACATACGCACATGCACACACACGCAATGCACACACACGCGCATATGCACACCCACATAATCACCTACACACATATATGTATGTTAGACTGTCCACATCCCTTGGAATGGGAGTCTCTGAATTAGCTCTAAGCTAAAGCTTCTACTGAATCTGCTTTAGACATCATTTCATATTTCTGTTTCCCTCCTCTAACAACCACCTCCAGCAGAACAGAAAACACTGGGGTGTTTTGGTTTTGTTTTCTTATTTGCCTTTTGTTGGGCCTTAGGGACCAAGGTGGTTTAGAGATTTTAGGCTTCACTTCTTTAATGCTTAGCTGACAAAAAGACCAGAGTCATCTCCCAAGATGACAAAAATTCTTATGAGATAAAAGAGAAAATTCCTCAGATCCAGCCAATAATCCTCATTTTTAGAGATGAGGTTCTCTTGGGTATTAAATAAGGAGGTAGCCCTCAAAGCACATGCTTTACATGGTGGAGGAGAGGAGAGATTGATAGTAAGTGATACAAATTGATTTAAAAAAATATTTTTAGTTGTCGATGGACACAATACCTTTATTTATTCATTTATTTATTTTTAATGTGGTGCTGAGGATCGTACTCAGTGCCTCACATGTGCTAGCAAGGGCTCTACCACTGAGCCACAACCCCAGCCCCCAATATGATTTTTTTAATAAACTTTATTTTGAAGCAGTTTTAGTTTAGCAAAAAAAAAAAAAATGAATATGGTGTCTGCAATTGTAACTCAGTAGTAGAGCACTTGCCTAGCATGTGTGAGCCACTGGATTCAATCCTCAGCACCACATAAAAATAAATAAAATAAAAATATTATGTCCATCTACAATAAAATTTTTTTAAAAAATTAATAAAAGACTTAGGCTTAAAAAATTAATATAGAATAGAGAGTTCCAAAATACCCTGCACTCAGTTTTCTTTAATTAATATCCTGTATTAATCTGGTGCATTTTTTTTAGGAAACTCACCTCCTAAGCTTCTGGTGTGGTCTAGATGGCCCTTATTCCTTAGCTCCTGTCTTGGTCAGCTTGCTGTCACTGCAGCAGAATACCTGAGACAAAACAGCTTTAAAGAAAAATGGATTTATTTCGGCTCATGGCTTCAGGGTTTTCAGTCCATGCCCACATGATCCCTTTGGCTTTGTGCCTGTGGTGGCATTGCATACCATAGGGGTGACAACGCATGGCAGAGAAGGCTGCTCACCTCAGGGTGGCCGAGAAGCAAAGAAAGAGAGGAATGGGCCCATGCCCCTCTATCCCCTCCAAGGGCACATCCCCACTAACCCGAGTTCCTGCACTAGGCCTCATCTCCCCAAATCCCACCACCTCCCAATAGCACCGTGGGCTAGTGACTAAGCTCTCATCCCCATGAGAGTATGGGGGATGCTCAGAGCCAAACCCTATCAGGCTCCTTTCTTCTCACACACATCCTGACACGTGAATGGTTTAGTCCTCACTTTACGAAGGAGAGAAGCCATGGGATGAAGAAGTTGAATGACATGCTGCATTCACCCATCTAGTAAGGGGCAGAGCCAAGGTCAAGCCCGTCCCCCCTTTCCTTCATCAAGTCTCTGCTCAGGTGTGTGAACAGTCCTCCGGGTCAGTCTCTCAGTGAGTGCTCAGTCTGTGAAGATGGAGGAGATGGTCCACCTGCTGTCATGAGAATACCAGGGTGTCTGAGAAGTCAGGAGAGCAAATGGTAATAAAAGACTGTGAAGAAATAAGGGGTCATAATCTAAGCTCAGGGGGCCACTATGGAGAGAGGAATTAACATTGAGAGCGACAGAGTGGACCAAAGGCACAAAAACACAAAATGGCCTGGTTTGCCTGATTTCAGGAGGTTCTCTGTGGGCAGAATATCTAGTACTCAGAACCAGGGAGGGGTAGGGGGTAGTTGGGCCAGTGATGAAAGACTGAGGAGAGGCCAGATCATGGAGTGTGGGTTTCCCTGGAAGATGGTGAGAATCCACTGGCAGTAATCCAGAAATTATCATTGCCTGGACTCCGTCCAGGAGGCTGGGTACAGCGACAGAATCCAGTGCTCTTAATATTAGACATCAGTATCCAGGTAAGAGAGGGTACAAAAAGGAAAAGGGGTATGGGTGACCATAATTTCCCAGACTAGTGATCAGGTGGAGAATATAAAAGAATAGCCAGGTATAGGGTGAGATAATACCTTTGTCTCTTCTGTCTCTATGGCTCCTGTTTGTTTGTGGTCATTGGTGTTTCTAGATAGCAAAGTCTTCCCTGTAGAGGGACACTGGTGCTTTCTGGCTGCAGGAATAAGGCTATGGCTTATCCAGGCTAGCCACAACTCCTCAGACATCTCCCTGGCCATGGAGATAGGCCTGAGGTTGCAATGTTGCCCAAGGTGAGCCCACCAGAAGTAATGAGCATCAAGTCAAGGACTTTCAAGAACTACCAGCAAAAATATTCTTTCCACTGAGGACGCTGAACTCTGAGGACACTGAGCTAGAACTGCCTGCAATCATGTGGACACTTAGGATCCCCAAGACCAGCTTAGGCCCCATGGTTTGCTTAGAGAACCCCTAGGGCTCAGCATTCTGTCACCCTCGTGGATGTGATTTATGACAGGAAGCAGATATAAAACAAAATCCACAAAAGGCAAAGGCACATGTGGGAAGGCAGAGGAGACTGAGCTCCAGCTTCCAGAGCCCCTCCCTGCAGAGTCACCCACACACTCTGCATTCTCCAGCCAGGAGTCCTGGGAGCACATGTGAGCACCCGGGGAGCTCAGCAGAGACTCAGCACCCAAGGTTTTTATAGGCGACTGGTCACACAGGCCCTCTCCCTAGCACAGACCAAATCTCCAGATGCTCAGAAGGAAAGCAGGTGTCCAGCATAAACCGTGGTTTGCAAAACCTCATTAGACATGGTGAGCCATCATCAGGGAATGACAACTCTCCTTCAAAAACCCAAGTGCCCAGATGCGGGCCGAGGCCAACCTCACCAGCAGGCCTTTCTAGGATTGTGGTCTCAGGACAGCTATGTACCCTCTTTCCTACACAGCCGCTTGGTCTGAGAGTTCAGGTGGGTGTGAGAGCTTGGAAAAGACACCTTCCAGATTCTATTGTGTTGTGGTCACCAGTTCTAGGCCTGCCTGAAGCAAGATTTTCCTTTTTTTCTTAACTTCCTAAATCAGTTCAAGTTTCTGTCCTCATGACCTTAAGAAGCTTGCTGGCTAGGAGAACCCATTCTCCCTGACAGAATGTTCTCTTGATGTCATTTCCACTCATCACTATCCATGCTTCACTTCCTAAACAGGGCGGGACTCATTGGCAGTGCCTGCCCTCTCCTAGACATTTAGAACGTTTTGATGCCCGAGTAAGTTTTCTTATCACTTTAGAGGATTGTTCTGTTTTGATGGAAATGGTCTATAGCCTTTTTATCCAATAATGTGAATGAAATTAAAATGTTGACCCCATTGATTATGTCCTGTATCCTCCCTTTTACAAGTCATCCTTCTCAGAGAATTCGAACCCTGCTCTTGGGGAGCACGCCCTCTAGTTTGTCTCTCTGTCCTGAGCTTTCCTCCTTGTTGGCCTAATTAATCATTCAAGCAAATTAGGTGTATGCCTTATTGGGAGATCAATTAAAAATGAATCCATGTCTGTCAAAGTGGAGGAGACACTCCGAAAGATAAATTTTCTTTCAGACTTGTCTGGAATTAGTTGGGAACAAAGGATACTTTATAATGGCTTTAGTGACATGCACACAAGTGGAAAATAAGAACTGGGAGGCATCTTAGGGCTCATGAGTTAGTTCAGTGCTTTTTGTTGTAAAGGTGAAGCAAGGTCCAGAAGGTCTTCAACTCGTGTGATGTGATTACAAAATAACTTCACTGGGGTGCAGGTCTGTGCTTTATCTTTAACAGCCTTCTGCAAATCTCTCTTGTTGATCCCAGGCTATCTGTTCAATAAGCATTTACTGGATGGCTGTTGAAGGAGTGAATGATGTAAAATTTGTAGGCGACCTTGGGGTCCCTTTCAGTTGTGCAGATCTTATGCAGCTTTGCGCCATCGGGGGCAAAGCCCAAGCCACATACACAGACTAGTCTTGCCCTCCCACCTGCATTTGTCTTCAAGTACATCCTGCTAGCTCTATCTTCAAGGTTTATCCCAATGCAAACATGGTAGACACTAAAACATTAGTTAATGAATAAATACAATTAGTCCTTCAACCTCTATAAATTTTTGATTCTACAACAATTTTTTTTCCTATTCTTTTCTGATAAAATAGCAAATCATAGGTTTCCTGGAACCACCAAGGAGACTTGAATCACTGGTATCAAATCCAGGCATGAAACGTTATCCAAGGCAGAACAGAGAAGCAGAGTAAAGGACAGAGATGAGATCAACCCCAAAACAGGGTTTCACGAGACTTCAGATCTCCTAAGAATAACAGTGACCAGTGAGAATCTCAGAGTAACATTTGGCTTCCAAAGCTTTCCAGATCCTCGCCTGTGCCTGTATCTACAGAGACAGACTTGAAGTCCTGCCAGCAGAAGGTGCTTTTCAGAGCAGCATACATTAGGTACTCAACCAAAAGTGTTTGTTTCCTTAATATAGGAAAAACAAACCTGTTATTCCATGACATCAGGTCAACTTTTTTTTTTAATTTTTGGGAAGAAAATATGTTTTCTTTGTAGAACAGTAAGAGGAGATCTCCAGACAGGATTGGAGTAGTAAATAGAGATTCCCGCAAGGCATTACTCTAATAGTGAAGGAACTGCATGTCCAGAGGCAAAACCAGATGCTTTCAGGAATAGACTGCTCTCACCATTGAGGTTCACCAGATGGATCACTGTACATCATGAATAAAATCAAGAGTGTTCATATCAGCTTTGTGAAAGAAATTCTTTTACATTTTAACTACCTAGTTAGGTGTTCTAATATTTCAGAGATTTTTCTGTACAGAGGAGACCTCATGGATTTTTTAATCATTATCATATTATAATGCTGTTTGGCTGTTTTTTCCTCCTAACTGTGCATTACTATTGACCTTGTTATGCACCAAGTCATGGTCTATGCCTCCTGGAGTCCATGATACAGCTGTGCTACAATGTGCCTGTTCAGGTCTTCTGTTTTGAATTCTTGGGCTGTTTCCACCTGTCTGGGGTATTCTAAAGAATACCCTTTCTTTGGAGCTCCGTCATGCTGTGTCTCACAGGCATCTGTGGGTACTGTGAGCTCAACAGTGCAATATAATATCATGGCTACCATACATCACACAGCCCTGTATCCACAGCCGAGCCTGGCCGTGTGGTCTTTGGTGACCCAAAGCTCTCCTGCCATGTTTTCTTTGTACGAGGTCAGGGGCTAGTGTGTGGTTAAAGGAGATTACCCACCTCTGTGTCCCCTTCCTTTCTTCCAAGTGCACAGTCGTCCTCAATATTGGCTTCAAGTTAGAATCATCTAGAAAGCTCCTGAGTGAGGATTCCCAGGCCAACACCGTACTAACCAGGTCCTGGCCTCTGGTATGGGCAGTGTCCCTCCAAATTTTTAAACAGTGTAAACATAATGCTAAAGTGCAACCAATATTAACACTCACTTTCTTAAGCTTGTTGACTGGGGTCTGATGGTCACTTTAAGAAAAGAGACATTATTCCTTGGGTGCTTTGCCATGGAGGTGGCAGGGCAGGGTGGGATTAGGGAGAGGTGTTTGGAGACAGGATTGAAATCCTGGCATCATGCCTCCTGGGGAAAAGTGTCAACCTGTTTATTTTGTGTCAAGAGCTCAAACAGTGATCAAAATCCAATCTGACATCATAAATACCAGAAAAGGTCAGGCCTGGGCTGGTCATGGGATCGAGCACACAGAGCCAGGCCAGGGTTGGCAGTTAGTCAACTCCAAACTCTTAACTGGCAAATAGCACGGCGGGGGGGGCTTGGCAAGGCCGGGCGCTTGGCACCCCAGTCATGAACCACAGGTTCTCATGGCTCTGCCGTTTTTGCCGAAGGAGGAAAAATGCCATGTTCTCCGCTGCCCTCTTCTCTGACTCATTAGTGTAGTTGGCATGTGGTTACTTCTTAACTTCTCTGCAAACATTCATAGAAAAGGGGAGTAGAAGGCAGGAGGTTCATGTTTCCTGAGCTCCTATTTTGTGGGAACCGCTGGCACCAGGCCTGCTGCCCGTGGTGGATATGAGGCCTGAGCCCTGCCAGGCTTCAGAAGGCACAAGGTCCACAAGTGGCAGGGCCAAGAATTCTATCCCAGATCAGCAGAATTACACATCTGAAGAATTCGGGGAAGTTAATCAGACCATTTCTGGAAAATCTGATCTTGATGGTGAGAATCCAGAGGAAATCCCACTGTCAGCCATTAAAAGGAACTTTCCACATAGGTTTGTCAGGACAGCCTAAGTAATAGAGCAAGATATAGTTATGCAGGTCATTTCCCCGTGGAGACCACACAGAACCCATTGGCTCCTTTAATAAAAAAAACCATGCCAGTCCTTACGACGGGCCCTGGAACAAGTGAGATGTGCAGGGTTCATGAGCATGGGAGTTTATCTACCAGGCCTTTTGTTAAAGGACTTGGCAGGATTCCATCACCAGGCGCTGCCATCTTCAATCTGCAAAGCATAGATGTAGGGCTTTCTGCACATTTTACAATTTTTAGACAGTATCCTACAGTAAGAAATACATTTTGCATCACAATCTAAAGACCTATGAGTATATAGGCATCTCTCTCCCTCTCTTTCCCTCCCTCTCTCCATATGTATACACACACACACACACACACACACACACACACACACACACACACAGGTATGCAGATTGGCAACTAAAACAATATTTTTGTAAAACAATAGTTAACCTTACTGTGTTCCATGTCGTATTTCTTTTCTAGTTTATCGGATGTATTTTAATTTTTAAAATGCTCACTGAGACCCACCAAATTATTTTTACAATCCAAGTGTGTTGCAAACCCTCATGTCTAAAACACTGCATGGAAAGTCTCTTAAGGTGCTTTTAAACTCTGCAGTAAACTTCCTAAAGTTTCAGCAAGGCCGCTCACAATCAAAGAGGAGGTCATAAACTGATTTACCAGAATCTGCAGGCTGACAGGGGCCTGGGGTCTCATCTCAGCTGATTCTCTCTACTCTGTTGCTGTCACTTGAATGAGCTATTGTGTGGCACATAGTAGGGGTGCCATGTGCTGCATTTTCTCACTTCCCAGGCAGGGACCACGTGCCCTTCAGCACTATACTCCTAGCAACTAGTATGGTGCTTAACGTGGGCTCAGTAAATTGATGGGGGAGAAACAGGAAAAAATGTGGCTCAAATCTCTTGTTCTATTCACCTCCAGGGAAGGCTGCACAATCTACCTTTATGGTGCTATTTAAACTGGCTTCAATTCAATTCAGGAAATGAATTTAATACCTACTGTGATCCCAGCAATGTTGAACATGGGAGACATTAAATAATGCACAAGAAATGGAAGGGATTGCAGCTTTTACAGATGAATGAAGAAGAGGGAGATAGAGCAGAAATTAATGAAGAGTGTTGGAGAGTTTGCAGCATGGAGGTGTAGAAGACGGAGAATCAGGGCTGTTCAGGGGGGAAGCACTTGAGCTGGGCTTCAAAGTCTAAGTAGGAGTTCATCAGGGTCCAAGGAGCAGGGAATTCTAGGCAAAAGGAGCACATTGGAAAAGCATGGGAGAATGATCCTGCAGGACCTAGTTGAGGAACAGTGATCTCTAAGCGTGGCTAAACTGAGTTCACAGAAGAAAGGTACAGAGGGTGGGGTTAAAATAGCCTTAAAGGCGTAGGACAGAGACCTGAATCCCTGATCCTGCTCTCTGCCTGTGCTTGGCTGAGCCATGCCTCCAAAGATACCCTCATTCTAATCCATGTCCCCAGAATCTGTAAAAGCTACCCTGCATGGGAAGAGGACCTTGCACATATGATTAAGTTGAGGATCCTGAGGTGGAGAGGGGACCCTGTTCTCTATAGGTAAGCCCTAAATATAACAAATGTCCTTAGAAGAGGGAGGTGGAGGGAAATTTGCTGCAGAGAGAAGCAGTGGTGTTGTGAGAAGCAGCAGCTGGAGCCACTTTGGAGATGGAGCTAAAGACCTGGAGTCCAGCGGGAATGCAAGTGGCCCGCAGAACCTGGAAGAGGCGAGGAAGCAGATTCTCCCCTCAGAGGCTGCAGAAAGAACCGTCCCACGGCCACCCTGACTTTATCCCTGTGGGACTGATGTCACCCTTTGGACCTCCAGAACTGTAAGCCAGTTGTGTGTTTCCAAGCCTCCGAGTTCGTGGTAACTTGTGACAATAGCACAAGAAATGAACACACTCCTTTAAATGGCCTTGGGAATTTACCTAACCTCTTGAAGCTTCCATCTCCTCGGATAAAACTGAGGGTAGGGGCCAGTCATGGTGGCACATGCCTGTAATCCCAGTGGCTCGGGAGGCTGAGACAGGAGGATTGCGAGTTCAAAGCCGACCTCAGCAAAAAGCGAGGCACTAACAACTCAGTGTAGACTGTGTCTCTAAATAAAATTAAATATATATATGACTGAGGATGTGGCTCAGTGGTCAAGTGCCCCTGAGTTTAATCCCCAGTTTAATTCATCCCCGCCCCCCCCCCCAAAAAAAAATGAGGGCAGGTGAGAATAAGTTTGCCTGAAGCAGCAAGCAACCTTAGAGGAAAACTTCCACCCAGTAAGGATTCCATGTGTTCCTCAAAATGAGGGCCTTGCTGGCACCTGGCTCGTTTAAGAAGCCCAAATTAGTTATGGAGGCAGATCAAGCAGAGCAGAGATGTGGTCGTGGATTAGATTTAGGTTTTATTAAGACCAGTTCTTGTCTGGCTGGTTCTCTCTCCCCAGTCCGTGCACACTATCCAGCATGTTAAACCTTCTAGAATTAATTGATAAACAATAAATGCTTGCTCTGGTACATGTGGAGAGTCTGAGTCCTAAGTAGCACAGAGGGCTGCTTGCAGGAGGGAGAGATCAGTAGGGAGATTCCTGTCTCTGCAGTCTTCCTGGAGAGATGACTTTCCCTCTCTGGTTAAAACCCCTCAAGTGGCCCTTTCCTGCTCACACCCTTCATTTCTGGTCTTGGAGCAAGAGAACAGCTGTGAATTGTCCTCACATCATCCTTCTCTACCATTAGCTTGTTCTTCTGTCTTCCCTTTCTGAGCAAAAAGACCGAAACTATTATGGCTTTCCCCTGTTCGGAGGGCCATGTCATGCTGCCTTGCAGATGTTGCAGGCAGGTGGCCCACAGGACATATTTGGCTTACATGTGAGTTCTAAGTAGCCCAGCACCCTTTTTTGCCTAAAGTGAATTATAAAACCTAGCAGCTTGAACACATAAAGTGGCCAAAAAGGAATAAAATAAGACAGAAGTTCACAAGGACAGAGATAAGGAGAAGGGTGAGTACAGCAGACAAGGGGTGGCAGCAGATTTGAGTGCTAGAAATCAGAAGGGTTGGGGTGAGGCTGGTATCATAGAGCAGGGACCCCACTGGTCAACAAGGCAGAATGGGGGCCACTTGGCTTTACTGAATGTAGTCAGACTCAGCAGCAGGTGGCTCCAGGTGTCCCCAAATGCCATGTGAGATAGAAGCACAGCCTCAGAGAAGCTCAGTTGATTGTTGAGAACCGACAGGATCCCTAACCTACCCCCAGCCCTGCAGCCCAGCAGAGGCTCCTCTCCCAGCCCAGCCCACCACTGGGGGTCTTCTCTTGGTCTCACTGCATAGGGTGGCTTGGAACACAGACTAAGATAGGGCCACAGCAGGACGCTGGAGTGAAATAGGAAGACTGACAGAATGTCCGCCCCCCAATGGGAAGGGAACCCCCTAAACAGCGTCTTCCTCTGCTCAGAGGCCAGAGGGTCCCAGCTAGTTCTCTATTTTCCAGAATAGAAACCTTATGATTCCTCTCTAGGCAAACAGCCACGCCGAGGTTCTGACGCTGACGTTTGTGGGTACCCGCTGTGCCCGTCTCTCCTGGGGCTGGTTCTCAACATTTCAGCATTCACAGCAGCTCTTGTGAGTTTCTGTGGAGGGTGCCCTGGGGGGACACTGCAGCTGAAGGGGCAAAGGGACTCACTCCCACTTGTTGCTTCCTGCTTTCCTCAGAATCATCCAGCAGAGCTTCCTCATCTGGTTGTCTGGTTGGCTTTGGTGGCTTTGGTGGCAGTGCCCCCTGTGCTCAAGCCCAGAATGGCGTGGGCGCCCTTCCTCGGAGGTCTGAACCTCTGTGTTCTTATCATCCTGACTCCTCCCATTTGTCACCCTGGCCCTGGAATGGCAGTTGGCACTTGCAGCTGCTTGTGTGGAGGACCTTAGCTCCCCCTGCCTGGGGGCAGCTCTCTTCCCGGTCCTTGGCTGAGCCCTGATGGATGGACCCAGTGAGAGGCCAGGACTTACCCCATCACCCTCCAGTGAAAGCTGTTGCTTTTGACGGTTCTGTAGACCCGTCAAAGCCGCTTACCCACTTTTAGCATCTCACTCTCACAGTAGCGTGGGGAGTCTGTGGGCCCTGGAGGAAGAACTCTAATGTAAAAATCAGAGGTCAGTTTTGACAAGTTGAAAAATGGAGTGACTAAGAAAGAGACAAGGCGGAGAAAAGCCAGAAACTTCAAAAAAGCTGAAATTAAGGAGCTCACAGAGATGAAAAAAAGCTAATACGGTCCTAAAACACAAGCAGGCGCTTACATTATAAGGTTAAAAAAATAAGAATCTTCAAAAAATAAGGTGGAGCCTTAGGAAATGAAAAAAAAATGTGAGATTTGACATTTTTTACCTAATGTTCAAAAGTTAGAAGCCAAAATTGGGTGGTTCACCATCTAGAATCCTGCAGATGGCTCGAGGCTCGTGAGAATAAACTGAAGTCAGACATGAAATCCGGGCATTTTATACTCATGGTGAGACTCCGGGGCGCAGAGCACACTGCCTGATTTCCCAGCTCCCCTCAGCCCCACAGCCTCTGAGAAAGGGAACCAGACACCAACCGAGGCAGCCGCCTGAGAAGCTTCCGAGGGGCTGTACAGGGAGACAGACTCTTCCTCATCTAGCTAATTAAAAAAAGCAAGGTGTTCCACGTAAGGCAGGGCTGATATGAATAGTCCCAGGAGGGGACTCATTCTTTCAGGCATGGACAGGGCCACCCGGCAGCTGACAGTATTAATAAAATTGTCAGGCAGCTATTAGAATAACTTAGAATTATCCAAATTTTTATAGGTTCCTAAAAAGCCCGAACAGCTCTTGTCTTTGCTCATAAAACGAACATCTGTTAGCTCCTGAAAGATGGGAACCCGTCCTTAATGGCTGGCTGGCCCTTGTTCCATCACTCATGGGAGGATGCTGAGGAAGCCTGGTGGGCTTTGCCCCCTCCTCTAAAGTGGTCCCGACAGCAAATGTACATGTGTGGGGTTGCTCTCCCCTTTCCTGTTTCTCTCACTCACAGGCCTTGAAATCAATGTTTGGCACAACAAGCAGCTCTTGAACTCTCATCTATCGCATGTCTTGCTTCCTGTTGGCCACTTGGGGGCACTGCTTCATGCTCTCAGTGGCCATTTGGAACTGGACATTTTGTAGCAGCAGCTTCCAGTCCCATTGTGCCTGACGCCATGCTTGGCACTCACAGGGCAGTGAACCCGTCCTTGGCACATGTCTGAGACTAAAGGATCTCAGGTCTGAGTTCTTTCTGTCATGATGTCAAATCAGGGTAGTCCAAATTTTATGTCTGAGAAATGTCAGGTGGAGCAGGCATGGTGGCACATGCCTGGTATCCCAGTGACATAGGAGGCTGAAGCAGGAGGATCTCAAGTTTAAAGTCAGCCTCAGCAACTTAGCAAGATCTTGTCTCAAAATAAAAAATAAAAAAGGACTGAGGCTATAGCTCAGTGGTAGTGTGCCCCTGCATTCCCTCCAGTGCTGCTAAATAATATATACACACATATAAAAATACGTAAATAAATAAGTAAATAAAAATGGAAATGAAAAGAAGAAATGTTAGAAGGCGTGGAGGAGCCTAGAACTTAAGCAGCTGCTGATGATGATTATCTTGGTCCATTTTCTCTTGCTGTAACAAAATACCTGAACTGGGAGTTTATAAAGAAAAGAGATTTGTTTAGCTCATGGTCTAAGGCTCAAGGTGTCACATCTGGTCAGAGCATTCTTCGGTACTCGGTACAGTCCCAAGGCAGCACCACTAGGCAAGGCCAGCGTCCCAGCTTGGGCATCTCCTCCTCTTATACAGCCATGATCCTGTTGGATTAAGATCCCACCCTCGCGGCCTCCCCTGTCCTTAAATGCCTTACAAAGGTCCCGCCTCTAAATTCCATGGTTGGGTTCAGTTCATACCTTCTTAGTAAGAACTCACTGTGCTGCTCAGATTTCAGCATGAGTTTGGGTGGAGACATTTAGACCACCGCAATGATGATGAGAATATTTTTCACTGGAACCTGTGCCAGCCTCTAGCTGGCTAACACCCACACCATGGCAGTCAAGCTTTCTTAGCCCTGGTTTTTATATCAGCAAAGTGGGGATGAAAGTGTGTGCTTTAGAGTATTGGCGCCTGGGTCATTCAAGATATTTATTAAATAGTTAGATTGGCGCCTGACATGGAGTTGAGGTTTTGTGAATGGCTGGTCCCTAGCTCCCCTTTTCCGGGACTTGCATGTCTCTACAATCTCCTGATATATGCACAGACCCACCCAAGAGCCTGTGGGGAGAGAAGCAAGTATAGATCAGCATCCTTTCCCCTTCGCAAGCCTAGAGTCTGGTACTTTAGGGCCTCCTGAAGTTCCTCAAGGGTGAGTAGAGCAGGCGGTGTGGGTGGGGAAGGGGTGGCATGTCGGGAGATTAACAACGTACAGAACACAAAGTCTTACAGAAATGGACGCACTTGGCAAGTGGTGGGGTAAAATCAGGGATGTGTCTGGTCTTCCTGTTCCCTCTGATGTTCCTCTATTAATTCAGCAAATATTAATTAGTTGCCTCCTACCTGCCAGACACATCAGAGTTCAGCATGATTGCTGCATTGAAATTCTTTGCAAAATTACACTAAAAAGGCTCCCAGCCCCTCCACAAAAGCCCCCTCCTTGTGGGAAGTGACTTCTGCAACTTGCACCCATGGAAGGGAGCTCCCCTGGATGAGTGTGCTCTGCCTCCAGAGCTGGAGCAGACCTCGGTGAAGCCTAAAACAGTCTCTCTCTAACTTCCTCTTCCTGGTTTGAGTTTGTCCTTAACACACTCCAGCCTTGGCTGATTGGTTCTCCTGTGACAGTCCTCAGGTCATTGGCGGCCACTGTCACCACCACAAGGAAGGCTTCTCTCCTCCAGACCAGTCCACGTTTCTCCAGCTAAAGGATTCCGTGTTCACCAGGATCCCTGCCTAGAGGGAGCCACATAGTCACAGCAGCACAGGAAGAGCAGATTTCTCTTCCTCTGTGCCATTTTCTAGCTGTGTGCCCTTGAAGTTTCTCTTCACTAGGCTCCTCAGATGATGCCCATCTAGTGGTAACTTGAGGATTAACTCAAGAGTGCTGTATGCAGAGTGGGTACCCCAGTTGTCTGCAGGGACAGTGCCAGGTCTCAGGTTATAGATTAGGAGGTAAAGTTCAATCAGGCAAGTGGTCTCCCTGGGGACACCTCTGTTAGTGAGAAGATGAGGTGCTGAGATCAGGTACAGGGCTCCATTCTCACCAACATCCGAATGGAAGGTCAGTCTCTGCAATGCCTGAGCCCCTGCTGTGTGACTGTAGAATATCAATGGCTGTCTCTAAGGTACTGTCCTTTCAATAGCAGAGAAAATGACCAGAAAAGCAAGTAAGTGCATCAGAATTCTATGCCCTGAAAAAATCCCCATAGTTGTAATGTGCATCAAAAACTAACCCACAGGAACATTTTAGATCCTCTACCTCAGCCTTAGGGATTCAGATTCTGCAGGTTCTAGGGTGGGGATTGGACTCTTATTTTCATTTGAAGTTAACAAAGAAAATATAAAAACTATCATTAGAATGCTCATGTGGTGGCTTAAAGACCTTAGCAAAAATGTCTTTCCCAATGGGCTGTGGTGTTTCCATTCAGTCGGCCTTGGGTTAGGGGGTGTGTGTGTGTGTGTGTGTGTGTGTGTAGTGGGGATGGAACCCAGGGGCTCACACATGCTAGGCAAGTGCTCTACCACTGAGCTACATCCTCAGCCCTTTTTATTTTGTTTGAGACGGGGTCTTGCTAAGTTGCTGAGGCTCCTCTCAAGCTTGCCTTCCTGTCTCAGCCTCCTGAGTAGCTTACATTACAAGAATGTGACACTGTGCTCAGCTCAATACACAACTTTAGTTTTCTAATTTCTGTGGTAGCTGCTATGCTGCTATTTATATCATTTTGGTTTTCTTTTAGCTGAAAGTAAATTTTTTAAACAATAAACAGTAAAGGAGTCCAGTGTTTGAACAGCAACTCAACAATGATTCCAAGGTCCCAAGTTCTTCTCCTTTTCTCCATTCTCGCCATAGGCCTTTTTTGTTTGTTTTTGTCTGGTTTTTGATGTTTCTATTGCTGCATTACAATTTTACACATATTCCTATGTGCACATGACTTGCTCCATTGAATTCTTCAGTCATGCTTCTCATCTCATGGTTGCAAGATGATTGCCATAGCCCCAGACATCATGTTTTCACTTCCTTTCCAAGTAGGAAGGGAGAAGAAAAGCTGAATTCTTTCTTCTCGGATGGTCCTGCATTCTTACTCAGGATAGGAAACTCCAGAGCAGACTTTCCTTTATATGTCAAGGTTTAGAAATTAGTTTAAAACTGAGCCCTGTACCCTAGACCCTTTCAGTACTATTACCGTGAATGACTCTTAGATTTCAAGACATCCTTTGGGGATAGGGAGAGACTCACCTGCTTAAGCAGGGAAAGGCATTTGTATAGGTGTGTGCAGTATCTCCCTTGAAGCTCAGAGAGGATAAGTGATTCTCCAGAGACACACAGCCAGGAGCCAGGGGTCCAGTTTACCTTTGAAGCCTGCGTTTCGCCTATTTTTCCACCCTGCATCTGAGAACACAGCGCCTTCTAATCAACCAGAGATACTCTGCTCTGGGAACCTTAGAGAAGACCCCACCCACAGCCCTCCTTTCACAGATGGGAAAACCATGGCCAGTGTCCTGAAGACAGTCCACCCAAGCTCTCTCTGCTGCCTGGCGAGCTGTGAATCTGTCACCTTTCTTGGCACTCAGTGCCTTCTGCCCTGCCAGCTGCTATCATAGGGGCTGCCTTTTGTCTTCTGTGTTTCATTGTCCACCATTTTTATTGGCACCAGCTTCCCGACTGGTATGTCTTGCGTGGATTCTCAGGAGGTAATCGGGTGCCCACAGTAAATTAAGAAGGTGATTTTAGCTGTTGCATTTTGATGCACCTCAGTCCTGGAGCTGTGGCCACACCCTGGTCTAACCCAAGGACCGCGGGAAGGATGGAGGGCAGAGGTGCTGAGCTGCCAAGCCGGGAGGTCATCGGGGTCCTCCATGGCATTGACCGAGGGTCTGGAGAGGGGCCACGTTTTCTCTCCCACACAAGCAAGATCACCTCTGCAATACCTCTCCCAACCCTTTCAGAAAGTTCCTTTGGGATGAGGCCTGTTTAGGAAGTGGGATAGGGAAGTGGAAAGTTTCATCCCAGGTAAGTGGCAGGTTGAGTTTCTCCACCCTGAAAGATGGGGGCACGACAGCACCTGCCTCAGGAGCATGCCGAAGGCTCAGCGAACCCCGTACACACTCAGAACAGTGCCTGGCATGTCCTAGACCCCAGTCACTGCCACCCTCTGTTGTCATAGACATGGTAGAGTCTTTGTGAGACCTGACCCTCCTGAACTCATAGTTTCTAAAGGAGAAGGCAGCCGGGGTCGTGCACTTTGTGGCAGGGTCTGTTGCTAGAAGGTGTTATTCCTATTGTCATTTGTCCTTGAATCTTGGTAACAGCCTGAGAGATCAATATGAATAGTCTGATTTTACAGAGTAGAGAATTCAGAGGATCCAGAAAGACTAAGCTATTTGTTTAAGGCCAGAAACACATTGACACTGAGGTTGTCCTGCTGTTCTCTACAGGAGACTCACCTCTTCTTGTGCCTGGCTGAGGCCTGCCCCAGGAATTGGATGGTTGCCATGGAAAAACAACTCTTCACTACCTCCAGGGCCTTCCCTGTCCCTCATCCCTTCCTATTTTTTTGCGGGGAGGGGCCGGGTACCAGGGATTGAACTCAGGGACACTCAGCCACTGAGCCACATCCCCAGCCCTATTTTGTATTTTATTTAGAGACAGGGTCTCACTACATTGCTTAGCGCCTCGCCATTGCTGAGGCTGACTTTGAACTTGTGATCCTCCGGTCTCAGCCTCCTGAGCTGCTGAGAATCCCCTTCTATTTGTTATTTCAGTTTGGCACTTTCTCTGTGTTCTCACCTTCCTTTAATGGGTCCGCATCTGAGAAGAAGACGAGACCTTCCTTAAGGAAGGCAAAAGGAGCCAGGGAGCCTCAGATTCTAGGTGCAGCGGTATCACACCTGATAGTGGGCCTGTCCATCATCTGGATGCAGAAAGACAAGAGGGGTTCTACCTGGGCCTCGTCATTGAGGGGTTTTCTGAACTGGTCCTCATCCTAGTACCACCCACTGGAGAAGGAATCATATCAGAATTTGCCTCTCCTGTGGCAGTAAGCCCGAATGTCCCTGTGCTTTCTCTGCATTGCATAAGGGACCCTCCAGAGCCTGGGAGTAAGCTGCTGCCACTGTCTTCTTGTAGGTACTTTCCACGTATAGCCTGTCTTTCTCAAGGTGGGTTGTGAGGAGGACCACCTGCCTCAGAGTCATCTGGAACACCATGGGAAAGCAAATTCAGTTACCTTGCTCTGCAAAACTATGAGCATTTTATCGTTAAAATCTGTATCTTTAAGCTACTTCCTTGGTGACAGGGATGCCATCTTTGGGCCAACCTTTTAGAAACATGGCCTTCAGCTATGAGCTGCTCCGGGAGAGTGTCTGAAACTTTCTCTTTGCATACTCAACACCTCCCCTAGTATATTATTTTTAATCAAAATGTGGATTAATTGAATACAAGATTAATTCATGTACAAAGAGAACAGAAGAAAGTCCAGGAAATAGAAAGTTCTAGTTTCCTAGAGTGAAGAAAAATAGAAAGAATACAAGTTGCCCTGAGAGATCAGAACGGCCTTTGCAATTTAAGGACTTCTGCTGGGTGTTCTAGGGCCCCATCCAGGGCCAGGGCCTCCAAGTCAGTCAAGAGCATCTGCTCTCTGCTGTACACTGTGTGATTGTAACCTCCAGCCAAACCCTTAGGTGGGAAACCCAAGTGATATGGGAACAGATGCCCCTCCTAGGTGTACCATCAGATACACTCCTCCCCAGGCCCCAGGTCTACCATGAGCATGGCTTCCTCTCTGAACTTCATTCTCCTTTCTCCCTGAAGCCAAGAAGGCTCCATCTCTCCCTCCGTCTATTGTCATCCATTACTAAAATACTCCTCTTTATGGGGCCTGCACTGCAAATTACTTGTTCACATGTAAAACTCCCTCATTACACAAGAAATCCTCGAAGAAAAAGAATTCCAAGTGTTGTGCACATAGTAGACACAGTAAGAAAACTTTCTGGAATGAATTTATTAATGGAGCAACCAGATTCTGTTGCCAGCTCTGCCTCCTAGGAACTATCTGATTTATTCTCCCTGCATCTAATCTTGGATGTCAGAAATTCAGTGATTAAACAGTTGATCGTGCTGTGAATAAAGAAGATGCTAAGAGGTAGGGCAAAGGGTCTTTTATCACTTTTAATAAATGGCACTGAGGACAATTATTTTAGCTCATCCTCCAAAATGGTAAAGGTATTAATTAGTTAACTTTGCTTTGATTTCCACCCCTGCCCCCAAAACTAATTTTTCAGCAGGCATTCGCTCATTTACTCAGTCTTTCGTCAAGTATTTTACGCCAAATCTTTTTCTTTTTATTTATTTTTATAGCAACTTTATTGAAATGTAATCCACATACCATAAAATTCACCCTTTTAAAGTGTGCAATTCAGTGGGTTTTAGTATATTCAAATATTCAGAGGGTTGTGCAACCAGCAACACTATTAAATTTTAAAGTGTTTTAATCACCCCAAGATAGATGCCCCTACACCTCAGCAGTCTCACTCCCACCCCCGCTCCCACCCTGAGCTGATGGCAACTTACTAGTTTCTGCTCTGTCTCTAGGATTTTTCTGCCCTGGATATTTCATATAAATAGAATTATATAGTATATAATCTTTTGTGACTTGCTTATTTCACCTAGCATATTATTTTTAGTGTTCATTTATGTTATAGCATGTATCTGTACTTCATTTTTTTTATGGACAACTGATATTCCACTTTATGAATGCAGTACATATTTTAATGATTTTACCAGCTAACAGACATTTGGGTTGTTTCCACTTCTTGACTGCTGTGAATAATTTTGCTATGAATATTTACAGATATTGTTTTCATGTGGGCATACATTATAAAATCTCTAGGAGTAAAACTACCAGGTCCTGTGGTGACTCCATGTTTAATATTTTGAGGAATTTCCAGACTCTTTTACAAACGATGACAAGCCTATATCTTAGACTCTGCGCTTCCCATGCTGAGAATACCAATACCTTGTGTCTTCATTTAATGCCAGCTACCTGGACAGGTGAATCACAGGTGAGGAATGGGAAGCAAAGAACTGTAGAATCTTCCCCTCCCTGTAGCCACTCTCAGTGCCAATTCAGAAATAATGTATCTAGTGTGCTGGAGAAAAACACAGAGGATTCCAGGCTTAGGGTCATGTAGGAACAGATGAAGTTGTTTAGCCATGACGCACAGCCAGGAAGATCTTTAATAGACTCATTTTCATGTCCAGGGCCTTCGTGTCAATCACAGATCAAACGTTACTTGCATCTGCTTCTGACTTCCCCGTGGCATGCAGCAGCAGGATTTGAGAGGCTACTTCATACCACTTTCATCTTGCTCCCATCTCTTTTCCTACCTTGCCCAGTGGCCACAGGATTCCTGATACCCACAACTTCTTATTGGAGCTCACACTTTCCACGCTGCAAATCATGCTGAAGCCACGTCCCTGGGGTGGCAGTGGAAATAGCATAGGAAGCAATTTTGTTGAAGGTATATTTTGGGGACATCTCCATCTGGAAAGATGGTGTCGACTGTGTTCCTGACTCCTCTGCTCTTGGTGGCAGAACTGCATGATGTGGATGGGATTGGACTTTGCTTCTCCCACCTCCCTTCCCTAACTAATCATCAAATATCTTACCTGACATGGAATCCATCTTCATGATGTCAACACATTGCCTAATGGAAAGGTTCTAAACAAAAGATCCACTCTGAAACCTCTGTAAGCCAGAAGATCTGGGCCCGGAATTAAGAAATGCAAACACCTCTGCAGTTGTTCATGAAGAACTTCCTGGAGTCCCTCTTGCCTGGTTTCTTTTCTACAACAAACTTTCTGCCCATCAGAGGTAAATTCTGTAGATGATCAGGGTAGAGAACAAGTCCTTTGTGTGTGCCTCCTCCCTGTGGGCTGGACTTTGTTTATGGCTTCTGTTTGCCATACGTTTTTGTCTGTTTGTTTGTTTGCTTGTTTGAGCTGTGCCTAGCAAGTCCTGGTTGCCAGGGTCTCCTGCCAATCAGAATGAGGCAAGCAGCTTTCTCAGACCCTTGGGGAGATTTGCAGGATCAGGATGGGAAAGGAGAGTGACTGCCTGTAAGCCCTGTGGGATGGAAGACCACCATTGGCAGGAAGTGGAACTGTTGGCAAGGAGCAGAAGATGGGAAGTGTGATGGGGAAGATGTCCCGTGGCTGGGTTGAAGTTTCTCCTGCTCAAGTAAACAAATGTTGCATCCAACTCTACCCTTAGGACATTAGAGAAGATTTCATAAGAATGGCAAGAGAGTAAAGAAAGGAATATATAGATTAGAAGGGAGTTAGTATTGGTGACTAGAAGTTAGGGAGGGCGGGTGGCTGGGGTCCTTGTGACTTTAGTGGGTGGAGTCAGGGGGATCTTTGCCGTGATGGAGCAGCTGTGTATCTTGACCACCTCAGTAGTCACATGATTCTGTGAATGTAGGAAAATGGCTTAGAACTACACACATGTTGTCCCAATGTCAGTTTGCTGGTTTGGACATTGTACTATAATTCTCTAAGTTGTCAACACTGGGAAAACTGATTGAAGGTACCTGGAACCTCTTTGCTCTGTTTTTGTGACTTCCTGAGCATCTATAAAGCAACATGATTTTTTTAAAAAAGCCTGAGGTAGGGGAAGGAAATAGTAATACAAATAGAAAAAAGAAATGATATGATGACCAATATAAAGAATGGCATGGAATATAAACACATGTGTCCTCCACTGGGCTTCTGCAAATGGTGGCATTTAAAACAGGGGGACATTCTTATTGTATCTAATGCCCTGGCCTTCAAAGGATTTCCTAAGAGGAAGATATTTGCCACGCATTCAGTGAGCTCAAGATTTTACACAAAGAATTTGAAGAATTAAATACTTTAAAAGATCAGTAATCACAGGCAAAGAATAACAACACATTGTTGACAGAGGAGGAACACGAAAGAGACCCAACTGCTCCCTCGAAAAAATTAAAAAGGATAACAAAAAAGAGAGAGAAAGGGGATTGCAAAGAAAATAGTGCTAGGAGACCACTTCTTAATTCTGGGATTTAATTAAAAACCTGATAAATTGGGGAACGTGTTCTATTGGGGATGCTTTGGAAAGACGCTATCTCATTCTTGGCTGCTGGGAACGCAGATAGGTGTACCCCTGTGGACTGCGGCTCAGCATATTGACAAAATGCCTGTGACGGAGACGGCTAACTGATCACCGTGATCTGTTTCCACGTCCACAGTAATCCAGTCAGAGCCAGAGTTAGCTGGGAGCTCTCCTTGTAGATTTATTGCTAGTGTAGATGGAGGATCTCTTATCCACAATGGATAAGACCAAAAATGTTCCAAAAATAAAATACTTGGGAATCAACTTAATGAAAGAGGTGAAAGATCTATACAATGAAAACTACAGAACCCTAAAGAAAGAAATCAAAGAAGATCTTAGAAGATGGAAAGATCTACCTTGCTCTTGGATAGGCAGAATTAATATTATCAAAATGACCATACTACCAAAAGCACTATACAGATTGAATGCAATTCCAATCAAAATCCCAATGGCATTTTTCATAGAAATAGAAAAAGCAACCATGAAATTCATCTGGAAAAATAAGAGACCCAGAATAGCTAAAGCAATTCTTAGCAGGAAGAGTGAAGCAGGTGGCATCATTATACCAGACCTTAAACTATACTACAGAGCAATAGTAACAAAAACAGCATGCTGTTGGCACCAAAACAGACTGGTAAACCAATGGTACAGAATAGAGGACACAGAGACTAGTCCACAAAATTACAATTTTCTTATATTAGACAAAGGTGCCAAAAACATGCATTGGAGAAAAGATAGCCTCTTCAACAAATGGTGCTGGGAAAACTGGAAATCCATATGCAACAAAATGAAATTAAACCCCTATCTCTCACCATGCACAAAACTCAACTCAAAGTGGATTAAGGACCTAGGAATTAAACCACAGACTCTGGTCTAATAGAAGAAAAAGTAGGCCCTAATCTTCATCGTGTGGGATTAGGCCCCAACTCCCCTGATAAGACTCCTGTAACGCAAGAATTAAAACCAATAATCAATAAATGGGATGGAATCAAACTAAAAAGTTTCTCTTTGGCAAAAGAAACAAGGTGAGGTGGACAGAGAGCCTACATCCTTGGAGCAAATTTTTACCCCTCACACATCAGATAGAGCACTAATCTCTAGGGTATATAAAGAACTCAGATTTTGGAACATTAGCATAAAGTTGACCTATGGAGCATTCTTCATCCCCAAATCAAATTTTCTCCCAAATCCAAAACTTTTTCATCATCATGTTGGATTTTCACATTAGGGACCCTCTGGCTGTACTCACATAGTGAAATGGGAATAGGAAAAAGGTGCACATGTGTGTGTTTGTAAAAATGGCCACAAGTTCTTTCCCTGATGATGTCCAGGACACTGCAGTCCCTCCTATCAAGAGAAAGAGTCTGGGGTGGACTTGTCCTTTACTTTGGTCAATGGGATGGTCTCAGACGCCAGGGAGGCAGAGACCCTAACATTGCTTGAGCCTTGGTACTTCTCCCGCTCCACTGGGAATCCTTGTGCCAGGATGGGAGCAAGCCCAGGCTAGCCTGGTGGAGGATAGCAGGCCACACGGAGAAAGGCCTCATCATCTGGCCTGTCCTCTGATGCCCGTCAAAACCAGACCACACTAGCCAGCGCTACTGACCCACCACTGGCTTCAGAGGCAGGAGCAGGCCCTACCCACACCAGCCCACCCCAGAACAGCTCAACTGAGCCAGGCCAACTTATCACCTGCACTTTCAGCCACTGCATTTTGGGTGGCTTCTCACACAGCAGCACAGACTGATACCAGTGTGGTTCTTCTGGGCCTGGGTTTCTAAGAACCACATGCCACCAGCATCTTCTCTTCTCACCATTCCATGGTGGCTTCTGTGACAAAGCAGAGTTCAGACCTACAGAGTGCCTCGTTTGAGGAAGGCAGGACCAGCAAACTCTCATCCAGGCTCTTCTTGGCTAAATGTGTGCTTGAGGGCCATGGGACATCAGCAACACAACTCCTTCCTATGATTGATGGGGAAAGGAGGGCCTCTGGGAGCAGGCCACAGAATCAACACCTGTGTTTTGCAGTCTGCTAGATCCCACAGAGCATGACTGAAACCAGGTCAGAAAGACACAGGAAACTTTGGGAATCAGACAAATCAGCCTGAGTAGCTTGGGGTTCAAGTTCAGGTGTAGATGGCATAAGCAGCCTGGGAGATAACTTCTGTCCAGCTGAACATCAAGGTGGGTCCATGGGCATGTGGGGCTGGGGGCAGGGTGTAAGTTAGATGTAGCCCTGCTTAGCTGCCGTTTCTGCAGAGAGCACCTGTTATCTCTGCAGAGAGAGTTAACCATTATTGCTGTGCTGTAGCTTAAAGTTGTGATTATCCTCTTGGCTGGTGAGGAGCGCAGAAGCTCAGGGTCCACCCCATCAGGACTGTGGCATCCAGGAACTACAAACATGTTCATGAAATAGATGGACAGTCTCTTAGCCCCTCTAAGGGAGGAAGCCAATGTCGGATTTAGAAATCCTGCCTTCCTCAGAACATGACTTAGGAATGGCCTCTTTTCTAGCCAGAATGGTAAACAGTGCTGGCTGGCAATGTAGCCATTCAGATCAGGCTCCTGAAAGAATGAATTGCTTTTGGTTTGGTTTTGTTTCCTTGTTCTTCACTGTTAAAATATGAAATGTTTTCCTTTGGGTAAAGAACAGTTATTGAGTAGAGCCGGGGAGGATGTACAAGTAGTGAGAACCAAGAGAGAATCAAGTTTTGTTGTTGTGTTTTTGAATTGGGAAGTGAAATCCTTAGGGCTGGGAGATGGTGGAGTTTGGGGTCTGGGGGAAACCCAGACATCTGTCTGTGCGCAGCCAGGGAAGGGTCTGGCACTCATTCTATCAGCTCAGGTAATCTGATTCCTGACTGTGTCCTGAGATGCGTTTTAGAGGGAACAGTGCCCCCTTCTGGCTGAAGAGAATAAAGATTTGAGGATTTTGAAGCATAACTTGCAAAACCTCCCATAGATTGGAGTTGTCCTTTTTCTGTGAAGCAGAAGCCAGGTCTCCTTTGAAGTGAGCCCTCTCCAGGGTAATTGTGACTTGCACACATGTGGGCAGCCCAGGGGCCCGCAGGTGTTGAGACATCACATACTGAATTAGGATCCTGGTCTTGACTGAATCTTAATGCCCACCTTAAGCACATGCTTTAGATAATTTTTTTTTTCTTTTTTAAAAGCTGGAGTCAGCCAGTGTTCTGTGACATGATATCAAGACTCTGTGAAACTTTTATTTTCCTGTTGTCTAAAACAAGATCAAACTAGCTGACATGATGAAATTCTCTCTCTTTTCAATCTGGAGTTATGGTTAGGATGTGTTTCTTCCCAGGTACACCAGAATGTGATTAGAAGAGAAACTGCCCAACATCACTACTGCACCCCTCTCTCTCTCCCCCAGCCCCCCAGCTTTCCCAGCTGTTGCAAATTCTGGCAAATGGCCCATACAATGTGTGTAGAATTCTCCCGCTTTGCCGCCTATCCATTTGAATTCCTCTTGGCTTGGTGGCCTAGGAGGGAACCTCTGGTGAGACTGAACACTGAAACAGTCATCAGTAATGGAGAGGACCAAGACTCCAGAGCTGCTCTCGCTGTGCTCAGTCCTAAGTCTGCCACTTGCAGGTGCCCTTGGGCAGCTAACCTTGAACAGGTGATGAAATGTATTTGGGTCCCAGTTTCTCATGTATAAAGTGCCTGACTGATGGCATTTCTGTGACTCATAGGAATCAACATATGCTGTGTGTTGAGGACAGGGCTAAGTGTGTCCAGGTGAATCTGCTATGACCAGTCCTTGTTCCTTCTGGTGTGCTCTATCTGTTGAATGTGTACTTTGGAGTCTGAGTCACTTCCTTCCCATGCACCCTCCTTTCTGAGTCAGGGGCTCTTACCTGGGCCTATAGATTGATTTCAGGGGTTCTCAGCTCCTCTCAGGAGTTGTTTACAAAGTTTTTGTGCATTATGTGTGTGTGTGTGTGTATGTATGTGTGTATATATATTTTTTTTCAGATTTTTTTTTCCTCTTTGCAGATCTTCTCAGCATATTTCATGTTTCCCTGGAGGGAACTCTGCTAGAGATCTAAATGTGTCCAGTGCTTGACGGGTGATGATGGGGGACATAAACTTGTAACCATTTCCCCGTGTTTCCACCTACAGGAGCTTTCCTAAGTAACCTAGAGTTACCTTTCCAGTGGCTCGGGATTTATGGCCTCAGGATTATCAGTTAATACTTATTCACAATTAAGGAGAATCTGCAGAAAAGCAGCCATGTGCTGCCTTCCAGAGCTGGGCATGCTCAACGGCTCTTCTGAATTATTCACACTCCTCATTCCTCATTCCCTTTATTAATGTTGATAATTAGGAGTTGGTGGCATTTTGGAGGCTCAGGCCAAATTATAAGAGTGTTTGTTTTCTTTTCAAGATTCCAGCAAACATTTAGAAAGAAAATGGTGGTGAGGCCAGAGACACCTCTGTGACATTCTTGTCAGTGCTCTCTAGTTAAACAGGGGACAGAGGTACTTAAACAGGAAGTGGGGAGGCCGCCTCCTTGCTCTGAAGCTCAAAGCAGGACTAGCTGTCTGATGGGGGGCCCTGTGCACAGTTCTTCTTTAAAGAATTGTCACAAATTTCAAAATGTCAAGAGCAGATTATTAAACCAGCAGTCTTTCTCAGGGTGGGGGCCCTGTTGGTCCCATGGTCCTGAGGCAGACCTGGCAGAGATGCCAGGGTGTGGGATCCTCTCCCATCCTCATACGACTTCAGCCCACGGGTCTCCCTGCACCCCGGTGATGCCAGCACATGTCTGCGGCACGACTTCCTGTTCTCCTGCCTAGAAGTCTGTGTCCCCAGGTGACCCTACCACCCACTGCCGTCTTTCCTTCAGGATTCTGCTCAGCTGTCACCTTAGCAGAGGACCTCCCCCCAAAGTCCTTTCAAAGCTCCTCTCTCTCTCTCTCTCTCTCTCTCTCTCTCTCTCTCTCTCATCTTTCACTATGCATTGATTTGTCACTTGCTGTCATTCTCACTGGTGATGTATAAGCTCTTGGAGGGAGGGGACTCCAGGCATGTACTCAGTGGCATCATCCTGGACACAGGCTTGCACAACGCCAGCCTTTGCGGGGACACAGGCTGAAGTGCCCTTTGTTGAGAAGGCCAGGCACTCCCACAGGGTGGGAGGCCAAGGAAAGCAGGGAGGTGGGCTCAGGACTCTTCCTGGCAAAGTGATTTCTTACTGGCACCTTTTGCCATTCTGCATCCGTGTGTAAGACCCAGAGCCTGACCACAGAAACACTGAGAAGAGACCTTGGTGCAAGAGGCTGAAATCATGCAGGGCCTTGGGGATTATGCTCAGATGCACTCCTTCAGGAGTGTGCTCACAGCTGTTGAGTAGGAGGGTCCTGAGCTCAAATGCGCTGGAGGGAGTTGGGTTTTGTAAAAAGGTCAACAGGTGGCTCGAGTTCAAGATTCTTCGGAGCCCTTTCTGTGCACATCTGCTTACAGTTTCACCAACTCATAAGGCTACAGGAACCTCTGCTGCATGGGGCGCCATTCATCTGTTGGAATACCCCTGGGGCACCAGGGAATTGGGACAAACGTGCAGCCTGTTACCGGGAGGCTACACCCCATCCTGGTCTCAGCACACGCTTCTGGGCAGATCACCTGGAGGATTTTCACCACCCCTTGCTAGCTTCTTCATCCACAAAGTGAGGATGTTCCTCACCTGGGTAACTTTTCTCAGAGTTTTCTAATGAATTGGCCTGGATGAGCCCTGACCCCTTGTCTTGTCCAACATCAAGGAAAAGGAAATCCTGGCTTTCTGTTGTTCCGCTCCCTGCCAGAATTCATTCATTCATTCAACAAATATGTATGAAGTTCCCCTCATGTAGAGTACTCTTCTAGGCCTGGGGGCATAGCAGCCCTCTGCCCTCGCTCCCAGATCCCGCCCTTTCATAAGTGTCTGTGATGAACAACCTGCGTGGATGGTTTGGCCATCTGTCCAGGTCTCTGTTTCATTTGGCATGGGAAAAGTCACTTGAAATGATGCAAAAGAAGGAGCACGTGGACCCTAGGCCTAGAGACCTGGGTTACCTTCCAGGCTGCAGCCTCAACACAGGAGGCTGTGGGGGCAAGAGCCAGTGGTCTGAAGCCACAGCGCCCAGGGGCCCATCTCAGGCTCTGCTGTTTGCTAAGACCTTGAGTGAATAACTTCTCCATTATCAGTCTGTTTTGGGTTTTGTTTCCATCTGTAGAACAGGGATGGGAACACCACCTGCCTCTGAGGACACACTGCCCGGGAAGCTGTTAGGATGGCGCTGGTTCACACTGCCCACACAGTGCTGGGTACATGTCCTCGTTATGGACGGTCTCAGTGAACTTGGGCAAGCCACTTTTTTGGGGTCCTGGCTATCCTTCTATAAAATGAAATGCCTCTCCCAGCTCTAGAAGGGTCTGTGGTTCCAATTCAATTTAGTGTTGGAGCTCAGCCCATTGTCTCCCCCATGTACACCAAGTGAAATAAGGCAACGCATATTTACATGTGTGTGTTATGTACGATACATGTGTTATACATGTACATAGGTGCATGCATGTATATACATATGCAACACCATTCACACACACACACACACACACACACACACACATACTTGAAATAGGAACGTTAGCTCTTAGTTCTCTAGAACTTTTCTGCATCTGTCATTGTAATCTCTCCGCCAGCACTCCAGCCCCTGAGATGCGCTGCTTTTTCACATATGTGGGCGTGTTCTAGGCTCGGAAAAATGAATTCATGTCCCTTCCAATGCCAGACTTCTGTCAGTCCTGTTGCAATCCAGGGAGATCTTACTCAATTTCCTCCTTTGAAAGTGTTTGTGTTATTCCTGTTTATTCAGGAGAATTGTGTCTGCCTCCCTCCTGGATCACCTACCCACCTCTTTGTCACTGATTTTCTGGGATGGAAGAGTTTTCTTGCTCAGTCTCCATCCTTGTGGATGCCATTTGTGGGATTCAGAAGCCGGGCATAGAACAAAATGGTTTGAGTTGCTCTGTGCTCAGTAAAGCTCTGGTTTCACAAGGCTCAGCCCATTTAGCACACAGAGGAGTCTCAGCCAAAATTTAGACATGGGTAGGTTTTCTTATTACCTTGAAATTAGTCTTGATTACCCTTAAATTATTGAAGATTGACCACTATGCAAAGTGGTTTCCCCTTTCATTAATCTTACTAACTGGCTGCATTTGTTACAAATCTTCCTTCCCAGCCAGCACTGGGTTTCTTTCCAGCAACAGGCTCCTCCATCAGGGTTTTTCTTTTCCATTCCTTACTTCTATTTGAGCCTTTAATGGATGGTCACACCAGAGCCCCTGCTGGCAGCCAGCTTCCACCTGTGTCTCACCAGCAAAGCCATCTGGAGGCCAGGTTTTCGTCCTCTGCGATCCTGGGGCATAAGGCGGTGCCTCCTTTTGCAGAAGCCTTGGTCAGGGTGACATGACAGCAATTGGCTCAGGCATTTAAAAATAACATAAAAACGCAACATTGAATATATTTGCTCTCTATAAAGTACATCATGGGGTAAGCTGGGGACTAGAAAAAATTAGGGGAGAGATGACAGAAATCATACATTTCCTGTTCCCTAGAGACCACCACCATTTGATTAGTTACTTCCAATCTACTTTGCTGTACATTTTTCAAGTAATGTTTTCCTTCTCTGCACAGTTCTGATGGCTGGTCTTTTATTTACACTTAGGATGATTGATCTTTGGGGAAGTGGATGTAGCTCGGGGTAGAACACCTGCCTAGCATGCACGCGACTATGGGTTCAGTCCTCAGCGCCATGAAAAAACATAAGTAAAAAATAGTATTGATCTTCATAACTATCATTTTTCCTGGCTGGGTAAATTTTCATGTAGTGATAAATCATCTTTTTAAGACATTCTCCTATTTTTGGCCAGTGAAGATGTTTCTGATTTTTTGAAGATTTAATTAAGGCCTTGTTAAATTTCTTTGGCATACACTCTTCCCTATTTCAGATTCATTTTTTGTATAAATTAGCATAGTATGATTTCTGGGTCAAAGGATTTGAATTTTCTGAGGGTTCTTAATCTATACTGTCAGTTTTCTCCCTAAGAGGGATGTACCACATTTTTAGTGCAACCAAAGATGTGAGAAAGAGCTCTGGCAGAGGTAAATATAATGTTTTAGCTCATAATGAAGTTCTGCCCATGACTTTAACTTTTTACAGTACTTTTTGATTTAAAAATAAACAAGTGCCTTTGAATAAATAGTTATATGGCCAACTCACAAGTAAACAGTTCCTGTCCTGGGCCTCAGTTTTCCTGACTATAAAAGAAAAGGATCAGCTGGGATAATTTTCTCCCATTCCATTTGCATCTGTGGGATGGTTATTACAGTTGGACATTTGGACAAGCATCTTCTTTTCTTGTGGGACTGAAGGAGGAAGGGCTGGCCACTAAATGGAAAAACAACCTTCTGTTTCATGGAAACCACGAAACGTGGACATCATTCAGATTGGCCTTCCCAGGATGCAGCGAGCCGAAACTGCTCACAGGAGATGCAGGGGACTGTTGAGGCTGTCGGAGGTAAGAAGGGTCTGGGGCCTTGCCCAGCTGGGACATGCCCCCCCCCACACCAAGTACATTCCTTCTCCTGAGTCCTTCTCCAGGGTGGAGCATTTCCTCCCTACTATAGCTTTTCGGGGTTCCATTCTCTAGAGGAGATTCGTCCTGTCTTTATGGGATTAATCCCAGCAGTGGAACCACTTAGGTCACCTAAATCCTTAGAACATTGGGAACTATGATAACAGAGCTGGAAGTGCTCTGGGGTTTAGGATGCAAAGCTGAATCCTGCCTTGCTCTCTGCAGTAGCAACATGGATAACATGTAGAAACCCTCTTAAACCGTGCCCGTGCTTCTGTGTCAAAGACTTCTAGCCTGCTTAGCCGTATAAAAGGTGTTCGATACATGTTAGCACATGGGCTGAGCAGCTTCCAGATCACTCCACATCAAGGCATAAGGCAGCACAGGCACAGGTACTGCTCGTGGGGGTGGAATCGGCAACATAAAGAAGCAGCAGCAATAAAAGCTGCATGTGGAGGTGCCCAAGTAGAGCTGCCACATGTGGGAACATCTGTCCAAATGGGAGCAAAATCTGGCTGCCCCAGATTGGTCTCCTTAATCACTTAATAGCCCATCAGAAGAACAGGAAGAAAGCCGCTGTGTGTGATGGATAGCCTGGCGGGATGGCATTGGACACTCATCACCTTGAATTATGCTTGTGGTTCATGCATCTTCCCCATCCCATGGTCAAGGATCATGTGCCAATCACTGGGAGCCTGGGGTGTGTAGCATAGGCTTCAGAATCAAAAGCAGAGTTGATTACTAACGTCTGAGGGCTTTGGTTTTCTTCTCTGCAAAACATGAGCGATGCCACTTACCAGTGGAGGTATCAGCTATAGCAGCAGTGGCAGCACATCTGCCAGAGCTGGGTGGCCTGTGGGCAAATTTTACCTACACCTTCTATTCTATTAGCAGAACCACATCGGCCAAGTTATTCAACCTCGCTGTGGCTCAGTGTCCACATCTGTAAAGTTCCTAACTGATGGCGTTGTCATGGTGATTAAATAAGTAAATACATATAAAATGCTTAGAGGAGACTTGGGACCTGCTCAGCACCGTCTCCCTGTTTGCTATCCCCTTCACCACCTCTTGCAAGGTGGCAGCCAGGAATGGGGTTAACAGCTGCACACTTTTTAGTGTGTGGTTTGAGCCCAATAAATGGTCATGACTGTTATTGTTTAATGTCTTTGATGCCCCACTCACTGCCTGATTATGGTGTTTTGCTGCATGAGGTCATTCCTCATGTTCGTGCTTGTTTTGTTTTGGCTATGAGGTGTCCCCCAAAAGCTTCTGTGTTAATGCAGGCAGTGAAATGCTTAAGAGCAGTAAGCTAATCAGTGGATTAATCCATTTGGTGGATTAGTAATTTGAATGGATTATCAAGTGGTGACTACAGACAGATGGAGCACGGCTGGAGGCAGTGGGCCACTGGGGGCATGCCTAGGGGATTATATATGTTGTCCCTGGTTCCTCGATCTCTCTGCTTCCCACTGCCATGAACTGAGCTGTTTCCCTCTGCCACACCCTTCCACTGTGATGCTCTGCCTTACGTCAGATCCAGAGGGGTGGAACTGGCTGACCATGGACTGAAACCATGAACCAAAATAAACTCCTCTAAGTTGTTGTTGGATATTGTGGGCACAACTATGGAAAGTTGACTGACACAATCCTCTAACCTTTTAGAGAACTGTTTATTACTGCATTCACACATTCTCTATTTGGGTCTTAAATAGAGATGAAGTGCAAGTTAAGAGATGGGCACAGGGCTTTGTTCTGACTGCCAAATTTTCATAGATAGATGAAGCCCAGGTACATATGCCTCAGTGACTGTTCCTTTAATCTTTCTAGGATTCATTGCTGCCCCAATGAAATGGAGAATAGAGCAATTCCAAAGCACTCACTTAGTCTTGGGGAAAACACTAACAAATCATTCATTTCTAAAGTCCCCATCTTTGTGTAATGTCTCTCTGTTAAACATAGCACCATTTCACCCTTGCATTGAGTGGTGTGTGCATGAGACCCAGGGTGAACTTAATACTCAAGGTGAACTTGATACTCAGGATGAACTTGAGATCCAGGATGAACTCATGTTGCACTGTCTCCATTTTGCCGATGAGACTGCTGAGATAGGGCGAAGAATCCTGCCTCAACTGAAAGTTATAGGGACAGTATTGATGAGGACAGTGGTTCCCAGGAGTTGGCCCTAGGGCTAACAGCATGAGCATCATTTGGGAACTTGCGAGCTGGTCAAAGTCTTGGGTCCACCTGGACCTACTAAGTCAATAACGGGATCAGGGTTGCTGCTCCTCTGTGCTCTTTACCAACTCCTGGAGGGAAAGTTGGAGAACCTCTTCATTAGGCTGAGCATTGCAGGCAGGGTTTGTCTTTTGTAAGGATAGGCTAAAGCCTGGTATACCTGTTCCTTTCCTCACTCCCCAAGCAAATATATACCTGTGACCACACAATCAGAGCGGTAAATTGAAGCCAATTAGCAGCTAAGTAACTGCCAGCGCTTGTCACCAGGGTAGTTGTTAGTAATTAGCACTAATGACTCTAGAGAGGGAAAGCAGTTGTGGTTCAAAGACATCCCCACCATTTGAATTCACTCTGGGTTTTTTCGACATTTTTCTGCCATATCTTTCTTTTACATGAAAACACCATCACAGTTGGGTGGATGCTTCTCCCGAGACGGCAACCGCAGGAAGTAATAATATGCAGTAGTGTTTCAGCACTGGCCAGGATGAGCTGCTCCGGTTGGAGCTTATGGGAAGGTTGTGGACTGTCGCTTAGATGCACCTTTACAGTTGCTACAGCACGTCAAGACCTACAGTGTGCCTTTCCCTGGATGTGGTGTGTAGGCATGACAGAGATGGCTGGATGAGACCAACCAATGACAGTTCTCCCTGCATTTAGTGAGACTGGAACCAGAGAAAAAGAAGAGAAGCCAAACACTTGAGGGAGAGAGAAAATTAAATGTGCAAACTTTGGTGTCAAGTTACCAAAGAGAGAACTCTTCCAGTAAATTCCTGAACAGGGAATCATCCCTCTTCTCCCACCTGGGCCCCTGTGAACACAGTGTGTGTTGGAAGAAGGGAAAAGTGACTTTGGGACCCACAGGCGCCTGCAGTTTGGGAGGGATTGGATCTCAATCCTCCCAGTTCCCTGTGGTGGCACCGTGCCTTGCCCAGGGCGACACCTGCCCCTGGTCTTCAGAGCGCTGGACTGAGATGAGTGAAGGTGGGTAGAACCCCGCCTGGTGTGGGCTGCATGGCGTCCTCACATTCTGTCTAGACACTGTGCTCCACCGTGATCAAAGCTCATCGCCGTGGCAGTGTTTGAAGCTGGCAGCTGTTTGGTTTTGTGGGGTCTTGTTAATTAGGAGAGGGAGGGAGGTATCAAAGGGAAGCGCGGCTGCTTCACTTCTGTCTCCTCTTCTCCCTCAACCCAGAGGCAAAAAAGTTGGGGACATTTGTCAGAAACTTGGTAAGGAGAGGTAGACATTGTGGGATTTAAAGGTTCATCTCTTTCAGGAGTTGACAGCTAGTGAAAACTGCTAAACTGAAGAGCGAGTCGGCAGCTGTCCCTATGGGCAGGGGACTCAGGTTCACACAGTACAGACCATGGTGCCACCTCTCAGCTCCCTCCTGGATCCTGAGCATGGCTCTAACATAGCACACACTGCCTGGTGGATTCTGCCTTCTTTAAGGAAAACACACACACACACACACACACACACACGTCACATATATATCATGGTAAAATACACATGGAAAAATGTACCACTTTGCCTATTTTTAAATGCATTGCTCAGTGACATTAATGACATTAACTCTGTTATGCAACCATCCCGACCATCCATTTCCAGAATGTTCTCATCTTCCCAAATTGAAACACCACATCCCTTAGCTAATAATCCCCCCAGCCTGCCCCACCTTGCTCACAGTCCCTGGAAACCTCCATTCTGCTTCAGCCTCTATACATTTAGCTATTCTACATAGCCCTTAGAAATGGAATCCTACAATATGTGCACTTCTGCGTCTGGTTTATCTCACTTAGCATAATGTCTTCACGTTTGATCCGTACCATAGCAAGCATCAGAATCTCTTTCCCTGGGCATATCCATAAGGACTATCAGCATCTTTCGCCACAATCTCAAAACTCTCCTCTAGGATTCATTTTCAGCACTCACACAGGCATCTCTGCTTCATTTATAACTTGCTAAGCCAAACAACCCGCCTGCCCTCAGGTCTCTGCCTTTGCAAAAGCTGATACGTGTGCAACGGGTGCCATCTTATCAGCCTGCTGGATTGCAGCTCATTCCCTTGACCGTCATCATGGTTAGGGGAGTGTGTGTGCCTAGATCATGCGATTCTCTAGTGACGCCTGATTTTCATCCATTTGTGACTACCCATTTCAATCCCTTCAGGCTTGAGAACCTTGAGAGAAAGCCCTACCTTGCTCCTTTGTACATCTGTCCTCAGGAACCAGTGCAGTCTCCGCTGCCCTAGCAAGTCTCCTGGGGTTTCAGATCTTGCTGAACAGGCCAGATGAGCCAGAATTCTACTGGAATCTTAACTGAAGAAGGAAATATGTTTGTGACCACTCGAATTCTTCATCTAGCCCCTGCACTTTCTCAGCTACTCCCCAAGGGGAATGTTGCAAGTCAGGTTCAGCCTAGGCAAAGAAGAAGTTTCCCAAGAACAGAGCAGGTGTACAGACCTGATGCTGCTCCATCTCTGGCACCAGGAAATGCCTGGTCTCTGTGCCTTGTGCAGGGTTGTCCTTTATTGCTGGGCCTAAATGTAAAATTGTCCCACAAGCAGCAGCTGCATCCTCAGATCAGAATAAAACAGTAAAAAGAAAAGAAAGAATAAGGAAAAAAAAGCATGTACTACATATGAAGCATCCTTCATTAAGGGAGAGATTTGAATGAGACCCCATTCTTCCTTCCAGGGAAGAGCTCATCTTGAAGGGAAGCCAGGTGTGGGCCAATGAGTGAGTCCCATGGTCAGGTGGTGATTGGAAAGCAGGGGACACTGCCCTGTGATTTGCACATCTCACACCTTCTGTGCTTCAGGGGTGTCTGGGACAACTGAATAGGTTCCTGTTAAGAAAGATGGCATGATACAGGTTAAAGGTTCCTTATCCAAACTGATGCTTGTGTCCAGAACTGGGGTTTGGAATTTTATTTATTTTTATTTTGCATTTTGGAATATTTGCATATACATAATGGGAAATACTTTGAGAATGGGACCTAGGTCTAAACACAAAATTCATGTCTGTTTCATGTATATCTTATTCACACAGAAGGTGATTTGAAACTATTTTTAATAATTTTGTGCATGAAACAAAAAATGCATTATGTAAAATTTTCTACCTGGCGATGCTATTCAAAAGTTCTGGATTTGGGATTTTCAGATTAGGGGTGTTCCATGTGTAATCGCATCCAGTACAGACCAGCCAGTGCTTTGTAGAGGAGGGGAGGCACCCGGGAGCCAGGTTGCTGTCAAATCCATCACTAACTAAGCACTGGTAGGTGAACGAAAAGAAATGGAATTGATTCCAAATGACAGGAACCAAGAACTGATTCCTGAACGGACAAAAGAATACCATGACAAAGAATCCTGAAAGCCTGGGATGGCCACTTACCTTACCTACGCCATCAGGCAGCCTGTGCACAGAACCACACACACACACACACCGTGACAGGGAACTCACCACCTATCATGACAGCTGGCTGTGCCTCCAGAGAGCTCTGTCCTTTTAATAGTCCTTTGTATCTAACCCACCTCTCCCCCTATCTTTCTCTTTTGTTTTGACTTTGACCCCTCACCATGCACAATAAGTCCCTCTTCCCAGAGTTCCCTCTGTCATGTCTGTGGCCTCCCTAATGAGCGAGGCTAGCCTTTTCTTCTTCCTGGGAAACCAGCCTCAGTTCTTGCAGCCCCTCAAGAGGTGGGGATGACCCTTGAGCCACACAGGGGATTAGTAGAACCCTGTTGGATCCTGTCATCTCTGCCGCACTAATGGCATTAGCCACTCTCCAGCTAGCCGCCTGCATGCCTCTGCAAACCTACCAGTCCAGGGCCTCTGCTCAGCCCAGCACCCAGATGGGCCACAGGAAGCAGCTACTAACTGCGGGTAGGCCATTTTATTCCACTAATCTCGGCCCTGTCCTGAGCTAGGATCCATCTATACCCTTCAGGCAGAGAACAGGAGAGGAAGTGGACAGACTGTGAATCTGCATACCTGCTCAGTCCTGTGAACAGGGCTGTATAGGAATCGTGGCATCTTGAGCATTCTTTACTTTCAATATGGAGGCATTAAAGGTAGAGTTGCCGCCTCCTACCTAACAGCTTCAGCCATGGGTTTTCTTCTGCCTCAGGGCCACCACCTTTGCTCTATCTTTGCCTCCCAACTGGGACATGTAGAAAATACAGGAATGTAGCCTCACTTGCAAATGTAGCACATTGTGCTTTTGAATGCAGTTTGCTCTTCAGAAATCACTGCAGCTACTTACGGTGTGACACTGTGTTGACTGCTGTTTCTTTTTTTAGATGTGAGTATCTCTGCAAAGGTAATGCCAACACTTCAGGTGAAATATGGGTAGTGGCAGCATCCCCCTGAGTTGGTGCTGTGCCTCCCATGCTGTGCACCAGCCCCGAGGTGTGTGTGTCACCGTGTGCTGGGTCACGCTGCTTAGCAGTCAGTGGAGCTGGAGTTCAGAGGCTAGACTGTTGGTGTGTATTGGAATTTTTAGTCGCTATTTTCATTTTTGAAGATTACTTTTCCTCTTGATATATGATTTAATGGTGTATAATTCACCCACTTACAGTGTTCATTGGTTTGAGCAGATTCACGGAATTATGGGACCTTCACCACAGGCCAGGTTTAGAATTTTCAGTACCCCCAAAAGGAACCCTGTACCCGGAAGCTGTCACTGCCCTCCAATTACCCCAGCCCCAGACAACCACTAATCTAATGCTCTAATGGTCTGCCTCTGTCAAGTTGCCTCAACCCTTCACATAAGTGGAATCATACAACACATGGTCTCTTCTGTATGGCTTCTCCAACTTGGCCTGATGCTTCCAAGTTTCACCCATGTTCTTGCATGTGCTGATGTGACATGGCTGTCTTGGCAGAATAGCATCCAGGTTTGTAGCTGTCTCACCTCTGTTCATTCACTCATCACTTAGTGAGCACTGAAGTTCCACTTTCCGCTATTGTGAACCTGGCTGGTGTGAACTTTCATGCACAACTCTTTGCATGGATACATGTTTTCATTTCTCCTGGGATATCACTGAGGATGGAATGGCTGGGTGATGGGGTAACTCCGTATTTAGCATTTTGAGGAGCTGCCAATTTTCGAAAGCCGCTGCATTGTTTCAACCAACTGTTCTTGACTGATTACCTGGAGTCAAGGACTCCTCTCTTGAGTGTTGTGGGGAGCCCTCCTCCCCACACTGTTCTCATTGAGCAACTTACTTGGTAGAGTTGCACCAAGCAACTGGGTCTTACAGTTTCCAAAGCATGCCTGGTTGGAATCTCAGCTTGGGAACTTTGCACCTCTGTGACCCACCTTGGATTTATCAACTCTTCTTTCTCTATCAGCAGAAAGAATTGTTACAAGGATTTAGTGCAAAGCTATGTGTTAAAGCCTGGCACGAAGCCCAGAGCACAGTAGGTTCTCTTGCATTTACTCAGCACTTAGACTTGAACTTCCTACTGTGTACTGTAAAAGCACATAGTAGGAACTAAAGGGAGGGGATACACACAAAGCTTACATACCGAGGATGGAGAGAGATGGTGCTCGGTGTACTTGACTGTCCACCTTCACAGCCCCTGCCTGGCTCCCTCTCTCGAGAAACACTGGTGTCCTGTGCTTCTGGGCATCTCCCTCCCTCGGGGCCTTTACTCCTGCTCTTGCCTCCAGCTGGAACCTCCTTCCCTGTGTGCCACAGGCCATGCCAGCCCAACCTTTGCCTGGCTGACTCCTGCATGTTCTTTCAACCTCACCTCTGTCCTGGCTGCCTCAGGAAAGTCACTGTCCAGGTAGAGTCCTCCTGTTTTCTGACCCCCACAAGGACTGGGTTTCCCCTTCACAGTACTTCCTGCAGCTGTCATTTTTTATTGAGTTGATGTGCATGATTCTGTCATTAGTGCCCATGTCCCGCACTCTGCTGTAAGCCATTGGAATGCTTGCTTGGGGCTAGAGGAAGAGCATCACCCCCATCATGGCTGGGGAAGGAAGAGTCACGGAACAAGCCACTGATTGCCCCGTCTGGGCCCCCAAGCTTGGTGATCGATGCTAATATGTACTGATGGACGACCAGGTGTTAAGCAGGTTGACATGGAGGAAGATTTGGGCTACCTCCTGCCAGTTCCAGGAAAGAAACCCAGAGCATATCAGATCCGAACTGAGGGCTTCCCGCAGGGATTTCAGGGAAGGCAGCCCATCTTCTACTCTGTTTTAAAGTTAATTAATCTGCCCTCCCATTCATCCTCCTCCTCCCTGTGACCACTGGCAGCTCCTGATCATCACAGGTGTGGCCTCCAGAGCTCTGGCCCCCTGGGACTCCTTTGGCAGCAGACAGGGGCAACCTCCCAGCTGCTCCCCCTCAGCATCTTCTGTTCCTGCTTCTGCTTTGGTGAGGCACAGTGCCTCTCCCCAGCCCCTCTGCTGCTCACTGCCTTTGAAGTATAAGTAATAAACTTTTACAGATGGTGACAAGAAAAGGCTCATTAGCTTCGTCCCTGACTCAGAGAGTGGCTCTAATCCACTCGCCTTCTGAGTCCCGCTCTTTAATGTATCATTTTCAATCCTGTACCTCTCAGATACAGCCCTGAAGCTGCTTTGAAGTGTCACCAGCTGCACCCCCTCCCTCCCCTGGCTCTTGTCTCATCTCTGTATTCTAGGCCCATCCTTGGAGGGTCCTGTGCCAAGCCAGGAAGTCATCCATGAGCTCTCCTGAAGCTTCCAGAAGTCTCCTCCCAGATCTAGCCATCGTGGTGTGTCTCTCTTCCCTGAACTCATACCTGTGTAGGGAGCAGAGGACCCCCCTCCTTCCTTCTGGGGAGGGCAGTTCTTCTTGTAGTTTAGCTGTGAATTTCCTTTAAGCCACTCTCTTGGGTTGACTTCTGTGTTAGCCAGCGGCAAAGTAATAATAATAATGATGACGATGCAGCCCATTTGTTGACAGTGCCCCTCATTAGACCAGTAGCTTTGTGTGTATTGCCTCACTGAATCTCCCAACATCAGGTAAGCAAAGGTGCTTTCGTTGCCCCCACATCTGTGATAAAGACACGGAGAGGTGAGGAGCTTGCCCAAAGCCACATGGTCAGCGAGGAGGGGCCTGCACTTAGAACCAGGCAGTGAGCGGGGTGCCCTTCATTATCACACTGAAGTTTTTATATTAAATAGTCTCCCCCAGGAGACCATGCACGTGATCATGGCTTGCCCTTGCCTCAGTTGTCAACATCGTCCTCAAAAAGTGTCTGTCTGATTGACAGATGAGAGTGCAGATTTTGGAAGATTGAGATAAAGTAGGTGCTTTGCCAGTTCTGTTGCTGCCTAAAGCTGTTCTAAAGCTTCATTGTGATGGTCTTTTGGAAGGAGCACAGCACTTAGCCCCTGGGGACTCAGGGTGATGAGACCCACCTCTCCTTGAGAAACTTATGTGTGGGAGACAGAAACACATGAGTGGACTCCTATATCACTGAGTGGTTACATATGGACTTCAGTGTATATGCGTTTAAATTATGATCATGCCTTTGCCTAACTTGTCATAACATGTGTCACACAGGTGTTGGGGTACAGAGAGGAGTTAGGACTCCTCAAGTGTGTAAGTGAAGAAAATTCTTACCCAACTGTGTTAAATAATAAAAGGATGGATTTCTGGAGAAGCAGAGTGGGCATCAGGGGGCTCTACCCTGCAGGATTCTCTCATCTTTGTCCTCAGGGTGGCTCCCCTTGGGTAGCAGGTGATTTCCATGCACCTCTTCGATTGTGGGTCCTCATTCAGCTCTTGGGGAGAAAGACTTTTGTACTGTGTTCCACCTGGCAGCTGTGCCATTTGGGCTCATTTGCCCACTGCTTGTCCAGTTGTTACTTCTAACTAAGGGGCTCTGCCAATGGTCTTCCTCAGACAGGGTCTACACTTCCGAGCACAGGTGAGGTCTATCCCACCTAAAACTGACACCATATAGTACAGAGGAGTAGAGATGAGGCAACCACAAGCACTAGCCTGCTACAAGCACCTCCTTTCTGTACCTAATCACATTCAAGGTAGAAAGCCTTGGGCTTGGGGTTCACTTAGACACCAGAGTCCACCCTCCTACAAAGCACTGGTATCATCCTGTAGAACACAACAGGCAAAATGTGCTATCTGAGCAGCTTCTCTGGATGCCTCTCATCCCAAAAGTCATGTACAGAATTGCCTTTAAACCCAAGTCACCAGGCGCAGTGGTACACACACGTAATTCCAGTGGGTTCCTGAAGCACGAAGATCACAAGTTCAAAGCCAGCCTAAGCAAAAGTGAGGCGCTAAGCAACTCAGTGAGACCCTGTCTCTAAATAAAATACTAAATAGGGCTGGGGATGTGGCTCAGTGGTCAAGCACCCCTGAGTTCAATCCCTAGTACCAAAAAGAAAAAGAAGTACAAGCTGCTGTTTTATAGTCAGGGTTTTTTTGTTTTTTTTTATAAGAATGAACCCTGGGCTGGGGATGTGGCTCTAGCGGTAGTGCGCTCGCCTGGCATGTGTGCGGCCCGGGTTCAATCCTCAGCACCACATACCAACAAAGATGTTGTGTCCGCCGAGAACTAAAAAATAAATATTAAAGAATGAGCCCTATTACCTTCCTTTACTACCATTTTATTTACAAGATTTAAAAGTGCATAGGATTCTTGGCTTTTTCTCAAAATCAAATTAATTCTCAAAGAGAAAGATCTGATGGCCCTTAGGTGTTCGGATGAACGTGTTTTGGGAGGTGAGGGCCATTCCAACACACCTGACCACCACAGCAGTAACTCTAACAGCAACATCATTAATACAATCTGTTAGTTACATTGTTAATAGAAATCGATAATATAAATCCACATCCCTCTGACTGTTCTGAAGAAGCTGGCCCAATCACAGTTTGCTTTTTCCTACCAAGTCATTCTAAGGAGATTATTTTAAGAGTACTGTTACTCTTATTGAAGGGTGAAGGAAATGTAATTAGTGAAAAGATTAAATTCAGATCCCTACACCGTTAGGCCAGAAAAGTGCCATAATCCCATTTCTGACCCTCAGCTTTTCCATCTGTAAAATGTGTGCACTGTAAATCTTTCTTTGTTCAGTATAGACAAACTGAGATCAAGTCTACAAAAGCTCTTCTAAACCACTAAGGTGCAGATAGCAGATGATGGCGTATATATTAACTTCAGTTATTTAACAGAGCGTTAGGAGGGTGTTGGAGGTCGCTATTAACATGTCTCATTGATATTCATGCCTTGCTGTAGAAGAGCTGCTCTTACTTATTGAACATGTCATGGACACCTTGTACGTTTGGTCACATTGAAAACCTGACAAAAATACAGTCCTAAGCCCTGGCAGGGATCTTATATGAATTCACTCCGCGGCACCAGCCTCTTTTAGAAGGTAGGCAGAGTAGCTAAGAGAGCCGCCACTGCATTGGCCTGACTCTGACCCAGCCACCGGGAGGCAGGCACTACTGTTTTTGTTCCTAGTTTTACTGAACAGAGTGATTCCTTCATTTGTCTAAAACCATAGTAGGACTTGTTTCTGGGCTTGTCAGCCTGCTCCTGTGTCTGGGTTTGGGTCCCTGCTTGTGTTCTGGGGAGTGCAGAATACTCAGAAAGAGCCTGGTTTTATTGACAAGGACAGATCAAAAAATAGAGAGATAGGAAAAAAAAAAAACAAAGTTGAATCGATTATCTCTTCCTTACCAAGTGAGGCAGCACATGCCAATGGAGGGATTTACTGAATACAACCCAGAGAGGAAAGGAAGGAGATTTTAAGTGCAAAACAGGGAGGTGGAGTGGGAGACAGAGTTCGAAGACCATTTTCTGGGCAGGACAGAAGGACTTCATAGGTTTGTACAAAATTGAGGAAAAGGACTAGCTTGGCAAATTGGCCAGGAGGCAAGAAAGAGTGCTCTTCAGGCCTGACTCAGTCTGTCCAGGCTTTTGAGCGTGTAAAGGGTGGTCTGCAAACCACCTGCATTTCTTTCAGGTCTGGAGTCTGGGGAAGGCAGAATCAAGACGCTGGCAGAGTTTTGTCTGGTGAGGGCCCATGTTCAGGTTCCCAGATGGTGCCTTCTTGCTGAGTCCTCATGCAGTGCAAGAATCCAGGTAGCTCTCTGGGTTTTCTTTCATAAGGACACTCTTGATCCCACTCAGGAGGGTCCTACTCCCACAGCCTAATCACCTCCCAGGGCCCTGCCTCCTAACGCCATCACTCTGGGGATTAGGTTTCAACGTAGGACTTCTGGGGACCCACACATTCAGACCATTGCAGGCAAAGTTAGAGTCTATGGTGATCATGGCCCTTGAATGGCTTCGGCTGTGGAAATCTGATTATGCCCAAATCAGTCCTTCAGTTTTGACCTCTCCAATGAGTGCTCCCGGGAGTGGGAAGCTTGGTTTTTAAACTCTACACAGGTTGCTTCTCCAAAATCCTGGGGACCAGAAGCGTCTTGGATTTGTTTGTTTTTTTTTTTTTTCAGGTTTTGGAATATTTGCATATGCATAATGAGATAGATACCCTGCAGATAAGACTGAAGTCTAAACACACCATTTGTTTCACATACACCTCATGCACCGAACTCGAAGCTATTGTACCATATCTTTCGAACACCGGGGTTTTGACTGCAGCCAGTCACATGACATCACTGATACTGGGGCAAAGGACAGGGAGCTGATTATCAAAGGAAAGGAAATGGGCAGATGGCACTTCCTCCATCAACCTGTTGCTCACAGCCTCCAGGGTTAACACAAGCAGTCACCTCCTGGACCACTCTCTTCCTGCCTTTTGGTCACATAGGCATGAGAAGAAAGGAAACCTATAAAGGGGCAAGATACCCCCACTCCCTTAGATACCAGCTCTAGGTCCCCATTTCCCCACTGGAGAAGGCTGTTTCTGTTCTATCCTTTAAATAAAATTTGCTTTCTGCTCTCGCCTTGGCATTATGGACACGGCAGTATTGACAGGGACCTGATCCTGATTTTCAAGACCAGTATCAGCAGGTGTGAAGTGTTTCTCTCCTGGATCAGCACTCAGAACATCTCAGATTTTAGAGCATTTCGGATTTCAGATTTTTTTTTTTTTTTAGAATTTCAGATTTTTACAGTATGGATCTGTACCATGAACTGCATAAGGTGACCAAGGCCACCAAGGGGCTTGATAGACCATAGAAAAGCAAAATAACTCCAAGAATCCAGTGCTATGAAGGATGTGAGAAGGGCCAACCTGATAAAGACCAGTGGGGTGGGAGGGGTGCTGCATTGGAGAGTTACCAAGGACGAGGAGGGTGGGCCCCGAGGAGAGGCAGAGGGAAGGGGAGAAAACACAAAGATTAAGGAGAGAGGTCACTAGGTTGGAAAAGAGAGAAGGCCAGTGTCCCTGATGAGCAGCAGGTGGGGGTGAAGCTGGGCGCCGTCAGGGCTGGCTCAGGCAGGCCTTGCTGATGCACCACACATGGAGAACAGGGAGAAGGCAGGAAGTGAGAGAGCCTTTCTAGACTAGGCTTGGGTAGCATTTCTGAGAGTGGGCAAGTGGCTGTCCTCTGAACCCGTGGTGCGGGTGTCTGCACAGAGTCAGCGAGGCGAGGAGTTAGAGATGGAAGGACAGTCACCAGCCCTCCCTCCCACGGACTTTCTGTGTGATCCTGGAGAAGCGGGTTATCTTTCTTCACTGTGATTTTGCAGAATCTGCAGGTGTTGTGGGAGCAGCCCTGCAGAGGGGAGGAGGAGAAGCAGATTTCTAGTCAGGGTGCAACAGATACCAACTGACTTAGGGGTTGAAGAGTTCTTTCCCCTTGCTGAACTTCTGTTTTCTCACCTGTAAAACGAGGATGACAAGTTGAGTTGCTTCCCTGGCAGGAGAGTCAGGAAACTCGTTGAAAAGTTGGTAGGAAAGCAGTTTGAAACTGATTAGAAGATACACATTTATAAGGTGCAGATGTTATTGATCTGATGAATTAAAATACAGCAACACAATGTCTAATAATTTAATTATCACCATCATCTCTGGAACACCACGTCAGGCACTTAACATGCTTAAATCTGTGTCGTATTTTAGTAGTAGTTCAGTCACTTTATTTATTGACCCGAGCCATCAAGTAGCGTTAAGCCTGGGGAAACTTAATCTTTGCCATGAACTCCAACAGGCAGATATTGCGTCTGCAGTTTACAGGTGGGGAACTGAGGCCTGGCAGGTGGATTCAGTGCTCAGAACCAGAAACCTATAAGTGGAGGAAACTCCAGGTCACACCCAAGCCTTTTGGGGTTGGACCTTGTCACATGACCACATGCAGCAATGCCTTCTCTCAGCAAAGTGTGACACGGCTGTTCGCAAGCTTCACTGGTACCTATAAATTAATTTACAAACTTGGGTTCTGGGCCAAAAAAGCTTAAAAAGCAAATTGTACTTGGATGTTTATCCTTGTACCTGTGTCAGGAAAGGAGCAGCATGTCCTAGGTGACAGTCTTGATCAGGGACCGAGTAACTGCCCTACACTTTGCAGATGATCATGTCTCACAACCCCTCCCCCATCAGAAGACAGTAGGCCCCAGACAGCAAGTGGGTGGGAAGGAGCCTTGATTATTTCAGGGGAGTAGGCACATCAGTGTTGATTAGCTTTCTACTGTGCCATGGGGACCAGGGAGCCAGGCTTCCTTGGGATCATTATTTAAAATAAAGACTCTTGAGTCCAACTTCAGGTTAGGCCCAAGAAGTCCCTGCTGCGTCACCTTGCACAAATGCCCCCAGCTCTGTGTCTTCAGTTTCTTCATCTGCAAAATAAGTACACTAGTACCACTACCTGTGTGGTTGTGGAGAGGAGTTATGGGGGTGAGTCTTGTGAATAAAGTACCCCGACCAGTACCAGGCCCAGCAAGCAACCTAGCTCTCATCACCATGGGCTGAGTCATCTTGTCACCTTCATAAATGGCAGACATGAGCATATTAAAAACACCCTGCTCCCCTGCTCAAAGAGATACCCATTTGGACAGAGAAGGATTTTAGCAGGAAAGTCACATGGGTAGGCTTGCTCTTTATTTGAGTGCATTCAAGTTATGTACCATGATGCTGATCCTCCCCCCACTCAGCCAGCCATTAAGCACAATTTCGGCTTTAATGGGATACTCCGATAATTTCCATCTTGCCCTGAAAATGGATTGTCAGAGAGGCGGCCGCATGGTGGGAAGTGTTGCCCTTCACAACGGGTACTCACTGGCCCTGCCCTGCCCTCCTGTCCTTATCACATCAGGAACTGTTCTAAACCCCCAGGGTGGGATGTCCTTCCATATGGTAACTACAAACATTTTTTTTTCAGTTAAAACACAATTGTATAGCACAGTAAAATTGAAAATGTGCACAAATGATTAAAATAAAAATTAAGACTTCAAAGAAATCGGTCCCTAAGTGACAGGCCGATGTGGTCTGTGTATTCTCTCCTCGAAACTCCTAGGCATAGCTATGTTGGTGGAAGAATTTGCAGAGCTCTCTTGAGTGTACAAGCTGGGTCTTCAGAAAGATTGCTCCAAACACCCCTCTGCTTTGAAGCTATTTGCTGTGTAACCGGAAAGTGTTACTCAGAGGTTCAGTCGGATTCCTCCTGCTGAAAATCAAGACAGCTTTTTCCACTAAAAGGGGTTTAGGGGATGATCAAAAATGAGGCCGTGTATAAAGGAAGAAGAGTACACCGGGAAGGTGTTTGCGCCTGATATAATTCCTCACCCTCTTCTAGCATCGCTTGACATTAGTCAAGGTGGGCCAGCTCTGTCCCTTGGGCCTTGGTCCTCACAACTCCAGCCCTGACCCTGTGTCTCTGTGCTCTAGGGACTTTATCTCAGAAACTGGAGCCTGCTGATGCCTTTCCCTGGCGTCTCCCTGAGTGATGCATGGGCTCATCTGTCATCTGCCAGTGGTGACCGGGCCTCATCGGTCTTGCTGTCACCTGGGTACCCACCTGCTTCTTCTCTGTCATCAGCCCTTCTCAGCCATGGCCTGTTTGCAGCTCACTGCCACGAGCACTTTTGCAACCTCGGAGTTTGAAGTCTTCCATGGTTTTCCTCTCTCTGCCTGGTTCAGCCTCCCTCTCAGCAGAAATTTTGCCTTACAGCAGGCTCTGGAATGGGTTTCTTTTGCCCCAGACCTTGACTACATTTCAGAGTAATTTAGCCACATCTCGAATCCCTGTCTTTTCTGTGGCAGCTTGGTGATTTTAGCACCTACCCTGTGCTGGGCACGAAAGTGGCACTGTAAAATTTATGATCAAGTTTCAGTTTCAAATTAAGTGGCTTATGGTATACACAGAGCCCCTGTGATTCCCCCTTCAAGGCAAAGAGCTCAGCCTCGGGAGAAATGCAGTCAGCTCACACTTTAATTAAAAGAAAATTTCTAGAAGATTCTTTCATCTTCAGAATATTCTCTCACCTTGAAATGAGCATCCAGCATTGTCTTTTAAATTATTGAGTCCTGGCTGGCAAGGAGAGTCATTTGAGAATATGTATTTGTCTTTTTAACTGCCTTTATCAAAGATTCTGTCTGGCCCTCCACCGATGTGGGTATAATGACCCCAACCCCTTCTTATCCTGTAAAATACAGCATCCTGCTGGTTCCTGAGTAAGAGTTCTTAAGCTGCAGCTACCTGTCTGTAGTAACTGGCCAAGTGCTCAGAAACCAGCATGTCCTAGGGGCTCCACTTCCCACAATGCCCCTGAAAATGCGCACAGGCAGAGAACCCCAGCACTAATAGCAGTTGTGTATACCAAGTCCCCTGCACTGCCTTGACAGCAGGCAAAGCCGTCCCTGTTCTACAAGACAAGATTCTGAGTCTCAAAGATGTTTTGCCCAGGAGGTCTCACAGCCGCTGGTCTGGGGCTTTGGGTTGCTGGCTCAGGGTTGTCTGGCTGGGCCGCTGAGGTTCTGTCCCTTTATAGAAAATATGCAGGCAACTTACAAGAGTGCAAAAGGGAAGGGAGGGACTCAGAGCCAGAAACATGCCCAGGGAGGCAGCCTGTGCCGCAGAGGTGACCGGCAGAGAAATCTCATGATGTGGAGTGGCTCTGCAGCTCAGGGAGGCCTTCGAGGGGCCAGGGACTCATTTTGGGAATAGAGAGCCAACAAAATGTCAGTCCTGTGGGCTCCAAAAAAAAAGAGTGTGTCCCCCATATTTGATATTTTGAAAGTGTGGAGACAGTGAAAAGGACCGGTGACCTCATCTAAATCCAAGTAGTGCCTTCGAATGCCAGCCATCCTCCAGTATCAGGGAGGCTGCCAGGGTGGCTCAGGACCCACCTGGACTCCATTGGAAGTCGGGTAGGGGTTCTTCTCACTCAAGCGGCTGAAATCAGAAGCATTTCAGTAATGCACTGGATGACAATGTCATTAGAAAGCAGACATTAAAAACTGATTTAGTAACAAGATCATGGCATTTGCAGGGAAATGGATGGCATTAGAGCAGATTATGCTAAGTGAAGTTAGCCAATCCCTAAAAAACAAATGCCGAATGTCTTCTCTGATATAAGGGGGGTGACTCAAAATGGGGTAGGGAGGAAGAGCATGAGAAGAAGATTACCTCTAGATAGGGAAGAGGGGAAAGGGAAGGAGAAGGGGACTTGCATGGAAGATGGAAGGAGACCCTCATCGTTATACAAAATACATGTATGATGATGTGAGGGAGGAAAAAAGAATTGGGTCACATTAGATTGGGTAGAGAGAAGTGATGGGAGGGGAGGGGAGGGGGAAGGGGGGAATGGAAGGACAGCAGAATAAAATAGACATTATTATTGCTGTGGGTATATACGTGACTGCATGACCAATGTAATTCTGCAACCTGTACACTCAGAAAAATGAGAAATTATATCCCATCTGATTCAAATGTATGATATGTCAAGATAAAAAAAAAACTGATTTAGATTAGAGGTAGGTATAGCCACAGTGACCACGGACTGAGCAGCCTTTATGGTTTTGGTGCTATTCTAAACCCTGCCTTGTATCATTTTTATTTAAATGACACATCAGTCCTTTGGGATAAAAGAACAAGATGGAGAAAAAAACCACATCTTCAGGCTGGGGGAGCAGCTACCTGGTAGATGCTCTTGCCTCCCATGCATGAGATCTTGGGTTCCACTCCCAGCACCTAAATAAATAAATAAATGGAAAAGAGAAAAGCACATCTTTTTGGAATAAGGACAAAATGGCAGGGACATTTCTTTTACTCTCCAGGTAGGGAAGCTGGGCAGGGCTTGTGGTGGTGATCTGTGAAGCGTCAAGTGAATACATGAAGGTGGATAAGGTGCAGCCTTATCCAGTGTGGACCTAATGCAAATCACATACCCATGTGCATAAATATGGTGCCCTCTTGCAGGGCACTGGATCCACTAGGTATTTGCCATCACGGAGAGGACTCAGGTATGGAAGCAAGTAATTTCACTTGGGAGGATCAGCAAGTGCTCCATAAGAGGGTACCAATTTAGTCAGAGCTCAGAGGAGGAGGGGAAGGAGGAGTAGGAGGTATGAATCATGACTTCCAACAGTGAGCCACTATCTGCAGCTGGGTGGGAACCACAGGCCAGCCCAGCCAGGTATTCCTGCCCCGCCCCCTCCATTGCCAGCTTCAGCCCTCTTCTCCCTCTGAGCTCCTACAGTGCCTGGCTGGTTTATTGTCTCCCTGTGCCACTAGAATACAAGCTGTCTGTCTCATGCTGGGACTTTCTATTTTGTTGTGTTCTTGCTTTTGCCCCAGTACCCAGAACACTGTATCTAGTAAATGTTCAATAAAAATTTATCGAATTGAAGGGCAAGTTCAAAGAATTTGCAAAGATAATTAATATAATTTCTGGAAATAAGAAAAGCCTACCAGACCCTAATTTCTGCTCAAATTTTGGTCTGTGTGGCTCATCATCATTTGACATTCTATGTGCCTTGAATATTGATTTGTCTGTTGTCTGTCTTCTGCCAATACAGTGTAAGCTCCAGGAGGGGATGGATTGGACCTTGTTCTCTGTTGTCTTCCTTGCTGTGTCCCATCCCCTATTGTGGCACTGGACTCCTTGCAGTAGTCCAGAAGGATTTTTTGAGTGAAGGAAGGAGGGAAATTGACGCATGGGGACTGGGTGGTCAGGGCAGTTAGTGTGGTGAAGGGATCCTGCCCCAGCTAAGGGCTGAGAGCCAGTGGGTGCTTGTGAAGGTGGGAAGCTGAGTGTTGTGATGGCATTTGCAAATGGATCTCATGGCATGGCCCAAGGGGAGTTGGGAACAAGTTGGAGAGAGACAGGTGAGACCTAGACTAATGACTGCTTGCATCCCAGAATATCAGAAAGTGTTTCCCCAGATCGTGATAACCAGAACACAGTTTATTTGGGGTAAAGTATTCCTTTAGTGCTGGTTATCAGAATTAACCTAGTCAGGGCAAAACGCAGGGGACTATTTGACTTGTAGGAGTAGATTCTATAGGACTATTTTTTTTTCATGTCTTTATCTTTGCCAATTAGTAAAAGATGTGAAAATTTAATACCCTTTAATGGTATTGAGCTGTTAGTAACCATAGCTACTAAAGCTGTTCTGTAAAACCACCCATACACCCTAGAAAGTACTTCATCAGCACAGCCCCAACGTGAGAACAGCCTGAACCTATGAGCCCTGAAGAATGCGCTGAAATTTGATGTTCGTTCAGGGGCTAAAGCCTCATGCCTTTCCGTTGACTTTTCTCTCATGTCCTATTTCCTGCTCCCAGGCTCTGTCCACAGGACTCTCTGCACAGATGGAAGTATTTTGTATCTGCATTGTTTGATATGGTAGCCACTAGCCCCATGGGGTCATTGAGTGCTTGGGAGATGGCTGCTATGACTAAGGAAATGAAATTTTAATTTTGTCTAATTTTGATTTATATACATTCAAATGGCAGCAGGGGCCAGTAACTACCATATTAGACAGCGTGACCCTAAACATTTAGATCAGTCCTCTCTGAAGTCTTCTGTGCACCAGGGAAAGGTGTGAGCCCTGAGCTTTTCCAGTCACTCAGAAAACCCTCTTCCTGGGAAACAGACAAGGCATCAACCTTCACCAGCACCTTTACCCTGAGGCTAACATGAGTAGCACACCGAACTAAACAAGATTCTGTGTTCTGTTCACGTGCTTCACACACTGCCTGGCTCATAGCAAAGGCTTCATAGGTGGTGTCTTTTCTGTAACCCTCATGGCAAGCCCAGGGGCAGATATCCATATCTCCATTATGCAGATAGGGAAACTGACACTCAGTATTTTAAATCAAGTGTCCTCGATGGTCCTGCACCCGGGCATAGCAGAACAGAGATTCTTACCCAGATGTGTCTGCTTCCCAGAACAGCTGGCCAAGAAGCACACTTGTTTTCTAGATTTCAGTGAGTTCTATACCCTTAAATGAAGTCATCTCTGATAGCAGCAGCACCACACCATGTCCTTGGCCTGTTTTCCCACCCGCCGATATTCCAGAAGCACGCTGACCCTTTGGGATGGATAGGCACTTTTCTCTGATTACCCAGCTTGGCAGCTGAAGGAAAAGCCCTTTAAAACCAAAGCACTCTCCAAGGTCCTGAACTGAGTGGCTCATGAGGCAGCACAGCAGCTCAAGGGCTGGGTATAGGGAGAAGGACCCCAGGCTGCAGTACAGAAGCCTATTGGGCAGATGCAAAGCTTGGTGGGAGCAATTAGTGGTCTCCATCACCAGTGTGCAGTGGGGATTGGGGACTCCAGCAGACCCCCAACACAGGTGGGAGGCAGCTCTCTCACTTGGGGTGTGAGGAAATCGCATCTTTCTCTCCAGTTTGAATGAGATTCTTTCCTTCCATCACCTCCGTCAGTGTCTTGTTGATGGTGCATGCTCAGTAATTATCCATCAGATGGTTGAACAGGTGAATGAATGAATAATTTGATGAGCCTAAACCACTTACTGTTGCCCTGAACCACTCTTGCTAAAAAATATAAATAAATAAATAAATAAAAGATGGTTTTCTGCTGCAGGCTTGAAGGATTAGAGAGCAAACTCAGGCTGTGGTCACTCATCCGGAGAGAAAGTAGAAGGAATATTTGTTTCTGCAATTCAGATCTAGCCTTTTGATAAAAGTCACAGAATTACAATAAGAGCAGTTACATAATCCAAAAGATAACAGAGGAATCTTGATATCGTCTCCTAAATATGTAACAGAAGTTTCAGGATCAGCTTTCTGAGAATTCTGCAACCCTACTCCCTAACCCCGGCCAGGTCTGGGGGGTGAGAGCTGGAAACACCTATCTTGGTTTGGTTCTGTTTGCATCGGAGCCGCCAAGAGGAAGCACGGGAGTAAATTAGGACGGCTAGATTGACACCTGTGTGTGCAGCCCCCTTTGGGTTGGTGGACTGTGACAGTTGCTGGAGGAGTATTTAAATAAGATTAGATGGATTATGGAGAAATAAACTCCTGCCTCTTGGTGTTCTTGCACTCCCTGTCTCTGAAGCTGCGTTTAATCTCACTGATGGATTCCCGGCCTCTCTCTGGTGTCCCCTCTGTTAGCCCTGCTGGCTCTACCGGGCCTCGATTGTAGGTGCACTCTGCTTCATTTTGATTCTCAGGCTGATTAGTCAATAGAGAAAATTAATGAGATAATATAAGAGAAAGCACTTTGTAAACTGTCAAATGCCCTGCTTATGGAAGGGAATAGAGGACAAGTGATCAAATCCTCTGTCTTTGGCTTTATAGAACCCCCCAAACTTCATGTTATTTTCTCCATAGTCTGAATGATGTCATAGAACAAGAAAATGGAAGCGCCCTTGGGCATTACCTTCACCCAGCCCTGTCATTTCCATAAAGAAGGAAACTGAGGGTCAGAGTGGATGAGCCTCTTGCCCAGGATCAACAGTTTACAACAGAGCCTGTGCCAGCAGCCCGGTCTCATGTTCTCCTTCCTGCCCACACCCCTGCTGGCAGCAGGGCCAAGTGGCAGATCAGCAAGGCCATTGTCCTCAGCTATGGTTCTGTTTCTGGGGAGCTTCCCTTTTCTGAAATGTTGGGGACCAGAAGTATTTCAGATTTGGGAGTTTCTCAAAGTCCATACTTTTAAATCAGAAATACTTAACCTCTGGTGTTTTCTACCGTCAAGAAAAGAGAAGGTTTTGTGCGTCCTGGGATAACCAGCACTTCTCCAGCAGTCCTTGGTCCTTGGACACTCGGGACAGCAGCAGACAGAGGCCCCATGCTCACGGGGCGGAAACACAGTGTGTGGGTTCGCTGGATGGCCACACAGGCCTTTGTAGGAAGCAAGGCAGAGGACAGAAGGGTGGGTCCCAGGGGATGGCAGGTGCTGTGCTGAATTGGAAGGTGGAATTGAGAAGCCTCACCGATAATGTGGGGTTTGACACGATGGCTGAAATTTGGGTGGTGTTCTGACTTAAAACCCACAGTCTAAATTGAGTAGAAATCAGGATAAGATTTTAAAAACAAACAAACTAAACGATCCAACCACAGAAAGTCATCAAATATCCACTAAAATCTTAACCCTGCCAATGTCTAGTTGATGGGTTTACAGTTACTTTTAGCTTGTGGATTTTTACTTCCTTAATTTCCTGCGAGGAATCTACATTATTTTTGTGCGAAAGTCAAAGACACATCAATGACTTAGGGTGAGGGGTGCTCAGCGTGGCGAAGTGACAGGAAGCCGCGGCGGTTGAGTAGGAGACGAGGGGGGTGTGGGGAAGGAGCAAAATGAAACCACAAGAAGCAGATGGTGATGCTTTGGTCCTGATGCCACATCTATTGACAGATGGAACTAAAGGAATTTGGAGGAGAGAGAGTAAAAGCAACAGTTAGCTGAGTCCTAATTTAAATCGAGGAGAGTGGGGCACAGAGTGGGCTGCTTGGACCCTTGAGCCTAGCCTGCCCCCTTAAGATGCAGAACCTCTGAGAAGATGGGAAAGAGGAAATTTATCACCCTGTAACATTTGTTTTCCAGAAACATTACCCTCTTCCCAAGTATGATTCACAGTAAGATTTATGGAACAAGTCCTGGGCCTGCATTTAAATCATGATGACATTGGTTTGGGTAAAAAGAAAGATTCTTATATAATCATTAAGTTGAAACTCCTCAAGGTGAGGGACCAGGGCTCATTTGTCTTTGCATCACCCATAGTATCTGCCCCTATAAATATTTATTGTTTTATTAGGAAAGATGATGTGATAAAGTGAGGAGAATATCAGAACTATAACTAATATTTTTAAACACAGACATCCGAAGTTGCCCCCAAGGTTTTGGCTATTTCTTTGTGGGTGTGGCAAGGAGCCCCTTTGAAAGATGTCACAGCAGCAACTCAGGTAGATGAACGTGTGTGCAGGAACAGGGCAGAGGGCGTGGGCCCAGGTCACCGCTTTCTGCAGCGTGCACCCCAGGTGCTCAGAGATTACCAGAAAATCTCAGCCTCCATCCCCATTGGCTCTGGGGTTCACCTCTGAGCCTCCCACCGTGATGTCCCCCGCCCCACTGTGCCGAGCAGTGGAGGACTGAGGTGCACCGGTGGCCGCCTCTGACCCCTTCCAGATCGGCAAAGCTTTCATGTGTTATCCCTCTTCCTCAAAAAATAAAAGATTCCAAAAGCCAGTGGCCCACTGTCCTGCCCCCATCAGTTTAACAGAGTGAGGATAATTTAATCGTCCTTTAACGAGGCAGGATCTTGAGTGCCTTGCGGTTATAATTAAGAGCGCCAGTGATTATTATCAGCATCCATAATCCTTGCCCGGCCCCTCCTCTTCAGTTCCCCTGGGCTACTTTTCTGGTCACTCTCACCTGTCCCCATCTTTCTTAGTGTCTCGAGCTGCTGACTACACAGTTCCTAATCTGCCCCTTCTCTACCCTCATTTGTTTACCTCCTTTCTGTCCCCATCTGCTCATAGACCTGGGAACTCCGTGGCCAGGTTTGCCATTCAAAGCTCCCCACTCCTATCCATCGTATCCCCACGCTTTGCTGGATGGTTGGTTATGACGAAAGCATTTCCATTATGGTAATAAGACCTTAGGTCTCCAGGGTGGCTCTGGAAATAAAAATGCCTTCTCTAAGAAAAAGAGCTAGATGAAAGAGCATACCTCTGGCCCACTGCATGTGACCTTTGCCTGTGGGCCTTTCCATTCTGCTGCAGCCTGCTGGGTGGCCCTTGGGATGATACGGGCTGGCTCCTGTGTGAACCACATAGAAAGCAGACAGCCAAGATTTCTAAAAAGATTGAGAGTTTACAATCAGAAAGGAGGGTGGAGAAAACCGTCTTGGTAAATAGAACACAGAGGGCCTGAGGCTGGCTGAGAGGAGCTACCCAGAGGCAGTTTCTGGTCTGCATTGCCTGGTTTGCTTGAAGGCCTCCTGCGTTGGTTGGTCTTGTCCCTCAGGTGGCCTGATTTCCCAGTACCCCAGAGCAGCTGCAGCACCCAGACCTTGGCGTAGGCAATGCCGGGAGCAAATGTTTCATTTCCTTTCCCCATCCCTTCTCTTAACCCTGGCTTATCCTCTAAAGGAAGAAGATTTCTTTAGGGGATGTGACCAATCGCTCTACAGAATCCTCCCAGAAAGACCTGCCTCCCACAGGAAGGAGATGTTCTTACAGATCCAGAGACTGAGGGCCATCACTGAATTTTGTCCAACCTCAAACCCCAGGAGCTGACACGGGGCTCAGCACAGAGCACCACAGAATGACACTCAGTGAATGTGTGAGCACCAATAAGAGAAGAGGGCAAGGGGAAGAATGGAGAAAGAAGCAAGAATAATGAAGAAAAAAGCTACAACAATGTGTTGTTCACCCACCACCAGGGCAGACCTACTGTTTGCAAAGGGGGTGGTCTCTCAAAAGTTTCTCTAAGTTATAACCCTTCCTGCTGCTCAGCCTGCAAGACTGCAGGCCAGATAATCCCACCTTATTCCTAATCCAAATTAGCAATAAAGTGTCCCAGTCGCTGTGGGAACACGTAAGTGCTTTCTGCTGGGTGTAGGAGCTCCCCCATGCAGGTGGTAAGAAACCGGAAATTAAAGTTGACCTGGTTGGCTGATAGGCAGAACCGAAGGTTCCTGACCCTGTCTCTGACCCCCATGTCAATGAAGACTTTATGTCTCAACTGAGTGGCCTGGCTGTAGCTAAGAATCAGTTTCTGTACTAACTGCTAGCTTCAACCTGGGCTGGCACTTGTTCTAGGGGCAAGGTTTACCAGGGGATATGTGCCTTGAAGAAAACCCCTTTGCTCATCCAACAGGCAAACTGGTGACATCCCTACAGCAAATGGGGGTGCTTGTTTCTTGGGCCCACACTGAGCAGCAGGCAGGGTTACAGCTTAGAGAAACCTCCGAGCCGCCGCTCCTCCTGCTAAGGGTTGGCTGATACCCATGGTGTCAGACAGACCCAAGCTGTTATTCTTGATTTTCTCCCCACCCTTTCTTCTTTCCCTCTTCTTGTGTTTCTCAAATATTCATTGACCATCGTTCTGTGGTGCCCATGCCAGCTCCTGGGGGTTCAAGGTTGAGCAGCATTCAGGAGCAATTCTCACACAGTGACCTTTCTCATCTCTTGCTGTGACAGTTACTGCTTGACATGTAAGGAGACAGGAAACTGCCAATAAAAACTTGGGAGGGTAGAGGAGGAGTGGAAAGAGCACCCTATTTATTTATTTATTTATTTATTTATTTATTTATTTAGCAAGGAACTACTCTAGGGATAACATATATCCTGGATCAGTATTTCAATATGTAAAATGTTCCTATAAATCAATAAAAAAGTAAAGAAAGCAGTGAGCAAAGGACTTTGTTAGTCTTCCCTGAAGACATAAACCCCTGGTAAGTCATTTTTCCCATGAAAAGAATTTTTTACTTCACACACACACACACACACACACACACAAAGTGAAAACTGGAGCAGGAATTAAACATTGGCAGAGATAATAAAGGTAAGAAAAAAATGTCAACACTTCTTGCTGGAGTGTAAATCCCATGAGCATTTTTATAGAACGTTTGAGAAAATGTATCTAAACATGAAAAATATTTTTTATATTTGACAGCAATTTCATTTGTAGGAAATTAGATGAGAACAAGGAAGCTTTACTATTATGTATCATGAGAAGACTTTCAAGACAGGTCCAACTTCCCAAAACAGGGACTTGTTAGATTTTGGTGTATCTGTACAATAGAATAATATGGAATGCATGCATAAAATGTAGAAGGTTAACATAGAAAATGCTGGTGATATATTTACAGATCAGCTACAAGTAAGCAAAGGGTTTGCAATGCCTTGCCATTATTCTGTTGTTGTCAACATATATCAGAATATCTCAAAAACATGGAATAAGAGTCTAAGTTTACAATCGATCACCTCCACCTTCTTTGTGTTGTTTTTTTTTTTTTATGGTTTGCACATTTTATGAAAGGAATGTTTTTTTTGTTGTTGTTTTGTCATCAGAAATAAAGATAAAGTACATCCAGAGCTATTGAGAACATGAGATTTGACTTCCAGAACCGTTAGCCACGCAGCCTCTGGAGGGGGTGTGCTGCTCACAGCCGGGCCTCCATCACAGGCTGCTCCCTGGGAGGAAAGGAGCAGCAGCTCTTGGGCTGGGGAGCACCTCCCTGCTCGCCTCTCCTTCCTGGGCAGAGAACCAGAGAAATGAGCCGGAGATTTATACCCGCTTGACTTCTTGTTCTTATCCTTTTTGATTAAAAAATACATCAAGACATGAGACGGATGGAAAATCCCATAAAAATTGTTTTACTGCATCATAAAAGGCTTACATTTCTGACATTAGGATCATGAAGGGATTAATTGATAGTGTCACTGTGTGCTTCCAGCAGGGCACACTCTGGCTAGGGTGGCATGGCCCTGCTCCGTGGCTTGTATGAACCCACAGAGGGTACCAGCTCCTTCTCCACCTTGTCCTCGTTACCCTCCTATGGGTGCCATTCCAGGTTATTTTGGCTCCTGGAGGCCAGGGACACTGTTAAACTTTGTCCTTTGCTTATCCGGTAGGGGACATCCATTTTTATTGGTATCCTTCACCATTCACTTTAATTTGTATGACTATTTAAACATGCTAATCATTGTTGGGAACAGGAAGTCATCTCAGAGCATTTGATTTGCCAGTGAATAGGAATAATTTTCAGCCAATTTTCAAGTTAATTGATTCCATCATCTGTCTGTTCATTCAACAAATGTAGTTTTAGTTTCTATTACAGTTTATACACTGTTTTAGTCCAGTTGGCTATAAAAGCGATGGAAAAAGGACAGAGGCACTGTTTCTAAGGAGTTTATATGCCACTGGAATTGGGATCAGTTCCTTCTTTCTTTCTCTTCTTTCTTCTGTTGATCCATCCATCCTTCCATCCATCCACCCACCCATCCATCCATCCATCCATCTACCTATCATTTATGGAGCATTTACACCAAGCAGCAGGCTCTGTGCTAGGAACTAGAAGATACTAATAGACAAGACCCTGTTCCCATTCTGAAAGAGTGTAGGGTCTAGTGGGTGAGATGATGTCACATTTACTGTCTAGTTATGTCAGACATACTCCCAGGGCAGCACTAACAGGGTGCCTTGGAACTCAGCCCAGCTATAGATCATATCTTTCTTGACGAGAGCAGAGCCCATAATTATCTACCTCCTGTTTCTGCAGCTTACCTGCTTGCTGGGAGGAAAGTTGGTCTCCAAATTCAGGCATATAGAAGTCCAAAGCACTAAGCCACCTTGCTTCCAGGAACATACTGGTGACATGGCTGCTGTGTGGTGGACACCTTAACGTAACTACATATATGACCACCTGCTTTATCCTGGGGCTTAAACAGAAGATGTAGGTCCCACGACACCCTGCATCCATGTTCTGAGGAGAAGACTGTTCTTAAGGTGCCGAATCAAAACCCAGAAACATGGACTGTCCTAGCTGCTGGAGCACCATGAAAAAAGAAGGGCAAGAAAGAAACTGATGGAGCACCTGTTAGGTTTCTCCCAGGCCTTGTGCCGGATGCTTCCATGTGCTATCTCATTTAATTTTCACAGAAAAACCTCTGACAGTTCATTATGTTTTCACAGATGAAGAAATTGTGGTTCCAAGAGGTTAATTGACTTGGCCAAGGTCACGGGTAGCCAACTGCAAAACGGAGTTGCCAAACAGAATTCTCTGACCTCCCCTTCCTTCTGCAATTAGGAAAACAGCACGGAAGAGGTTCACCCTTTGGCACTGCATTTGAAGTTCTCCCCTGGGGATTCTTTCATCCCGCTCTCTAATGCAACACTATTTCCCAGTCGATTGTGCAGAATACAGGATGTTAGTACCTGTTCTAGCCAAAGGAGCCTCCATGGTAAAATGAACCATGGAGTTGCTGGAGCGAGCTGGTGTCAGGTGGGAGGAGGAAACTGCGGCAGGCCTAGACAAGCACACAGTGTCTCGTGTTGCGTGTCACTAGTGTCCCGTGAACCCCAGGTGGGGTCATTTGGCTATTTAACCTGTTGGTCCCCTGAGAAGGGCACATGGGGTTCACATTCTTGCTGCCTCTGGACAGTGAGCAGAGATGGTGTTTTATTTTCCATCTCCACAGTGACGACCAGACTTATTAATAGAGCACCCACCAGTGTTATATGGGTGAGTGAAATGGAGCCCAACCTTGACCCTGAGGACCGTCAGAGCCATAGATTTAGAGGAGGGCATTCAGGAGAAAGGAGTTGGACCTGTGGCTCAGGTATGAGTGGACTCCCTGCGTGTTTGAAAAACATAGGAAGAGGTTTGGTTGAAGCAGAGGGTGAGGGTTGTACATTTGTGATGGTCAGGGTAGGGTTCAAGTTTGTACCCCAAGTGTTCATGTTTTGAAATGTAACCATCACCATCACATACAAAGAGGATGAAACTGAAACTTAACCGAACTATGGTGTCCAGAGGTCAGGCCTTTGGGAAGTGATTAGGATTAGATAAGGTCATCTGAATGCAGCCCCCATGATTGAGTCCTGGTGGCTTTATAAGAAAGGGGAGACAGACACTCATGTACTCCCTATCTCTTGCCATGTGATACCCTGTACCACCTTGGGACTATGACAGCAAGAAGGCCATCCCCAGATATAGTGGCTGGAGCTTCCAGAACTGTGAACTTACTGAGGCTCTGTGCTAGGCCCTGGAAGATACTAATAGACAATACCCTATTCCCATTCTGAAAGAGTGTAGGTCTAGTGGGTAAGTGAGATGATGTCACATCCACCTGTTTTCTATATAAAGTGACCCAGCCTCAGGCATGTCATTATAGTAATAGAAATGGGCTAATACGTGGATTTTTTTTTTTTGAGCAGTCATACTATTTTTACAGCAACGATATGGAATTTTTAGGATAGCAAAAGACTGATGGGTTTCAACAGTCTTAATTCTCCTTTTATTACCGATTATCTGCATTGCTCACCGCTCCTAAGTTGTAGCCACACTGCTTCTTGCCCATTCCTTGAAGGTGGAATTCAGCTGAGCCTAGGACTAGAGAAGCTCACTAAAGTTCTGGGGATGGCATGTGTGCAAGCTTCTGAGGGGTCTTTTGAACCCACTTACTATTTTTCTTGGACATGAAATTAAGGTCCTGTGAGGACAAACATCTTTTGTTTATCTCAGTGGGGACACTGATAGACAAATTTCCCCCTGATCTTTTGTTGAATCTAAAAGAACCAGCAAGCGTGATTCTAAACAAAGAGGGACTTTTCACAAAGAATCTTTCAAGGGCATAATTATCAAATAGAAACTTTCAACAAAGAGCCCTTTCGAGATTGCAAAATCCCCCTCTCCTTACCATGGGAAGCAAGCCTCTCTGGAGGGGACCTATTGGCCTCGCCTTACTTTTGCTAAAGGGTCATAATTGTAGTTGGTTGATGTTCTCTTGACTCACCTCGGAAGGAAAAAGTATTTTCATGCCAGCATCAGGTTCTCTCCAGCCCCAGGAGGGGCTTTTCTGAGAACATTTCCTTACAGAATCTACTTGTCACCAGCGGTGCTTTGAAAACCGTTAAGTGGCCATGCAGTTCTTGGCTCTTCTTTTCCACCTCTTTGAAAACTTTTCCCAATAAAGTTATTTCAACATGACCCGAGTTAAAAAGAACTTGCCACAGTCTCCTAAAGCAACCCCTATAAGAAATCATTTCTGTGTGCGCTGGGCAGCCCTGAACCTCCCCAGTGCCTTCAATTCCAGGGTCTAGCTGGAGAGCACATCTCCATACATGTGAGTCCTGTCACTGAAACTTGATGTCACATTGATGAAGAAAACCCCGCATGCGCCTTCTGCTGATGCCGGTTATCTGCCCTGACATGGTGCCTGCAGTATGGGCCTCTCTGATTTCTGCCCTCCTCACTCATGACCTTACAAGAATGCAGACCTCCATGGGACTCTACTTAATTAAGCCCCAGTCTTTCCCTGGGGTGGCAGGAGGGAATAGAATGCAAATGAAATGTTCCTTTAGCATATTCTAATCACACCTGTTCAAACTCTAGGCTCTGGATGGTCTATAGCAACAGAAGTGTGTGTGATTAAAAAAAAAAAATTGCCTAACTGTATAATATGTTCATTATATCTCAGTGAAGCTATGAAAAAATTAATGATGACTGATACTGAGGACCAGGATCTGGATGACACATTTGCTCTACTCAGAGCTCCCTCAATTTGTCTTCCTAACAGTCTCTACCATGTAAATCCTATTATTATCAGCCTTCCCTAATGAGGTGACAGAATCAGAGATGCACATCTTGGCCCTGTGCCCATTAGTACACCTCAAAACTCACCTTCAGTGTTGGATTTGGCAAGAGGCTTGCAAAAGCTTCTAAGCTCCCTATTCTAACCCCCTAAACTCTGTTCCAGCAAATGCAATGTACCATTCCCTGTCCCCAAGTTCATCTCTTTTCCCCACCCACCTGGCTGCTCCATTATGTGTCCCCAAAATGAGTTGGGATAAAAAGAGCTTCTATTTGACAAGAGTCCATGGGGCCTCAGTAAGTCCTGATGTTACTTTCAGAAGCAGATGCGCCTGGCTTCTCGCTTCCATTCCACTATCTTCCTTTTCAACCAGTTCTCCCTTGAACAAAATTGCTCCAAGATTGCAGATGAGCAGCTGTGTTTTGGGTACAGGAGTTTTGCCATCTTGCTGACAGCTGAGTTTTCTCTGGGGACATCAGCGAACCCAAAGCACCCTGCTGTTTTCTGCGCTCCTTATTTTCCTGTAAGCTTTGGTTGGTTTCCTCTTGTGACCATAAACGAATCAGAAAGAGAACTGTTTTCCAGTTATTCCTTATTATCTCAAAGCAGATGTTCAAGGTGATGCTCAGGATCACTTATCCAAAATACAGAAGGGCATTCGTGTCCTGATGGAGAAGACTTTCAGAATTATATTTATGCAGTGGAGGGCAGGTGACATCAGTATGCAAAGCTTCCTAGGTATTGGGTAGCAGGTACTATGTCTCTTGCATTGTCACTAAATGTGACACCTGTCTAGCTCTCTTGCCTTTCAAAAGACAGACTAAATACAACAGCTAACAGAGCATTCTGAGGCCCTTTAGGTAAAGATTATTCAGATTCAGTGGCCTTGCATTTCCATTGAAATCTGTGATATTAAGATTCCTTATCAGATGCTAGGCCAACCTACTCTCTATTCAAAAGTTGTGTTGGAGAAGTATTGCAGAAAACAATAATTGGAGATCTCTTCAAGTCATGAGATGATGGGATATCAGCCAGCCATGCGTTTCTAGTAAGGAGCATGAATATGGAATCATTTGTAACTCTCAGAAAATGGTCTCTCTCTCTCTCTCTCTCTCTCTCTCTCTCTCTCTCTCTCTCTCTCATGAGTGTGCACATGCTCTCGCTCTTGCTGTCTCTCTTCTTCCATTCATTTGGTAAATATTTTTTCAACACTTTCCATGTAGCTGGCAACATGTGTGCATATATAAAAAAATAGGTGGTATGATATTATAAGTAGAATGTATTTCAATGTGCTAATGCTTAGTAGGGAGACTAACTCATCTCAATTTGCCTGCAAATTTCCTGATTTTATCATTAAAACCTCGTGTCCAGGAACCTGCTCATTCCTGGGAATACAAGACGGTTGCTCACCCTGAATGCCCAGAAGTGGCTGCTCTAGAAGATGTGATGAAATAATGATGTCCTTGCATGATAGAATTCCCGTGCATATGACAGCCAGCTATGCAGAAAGACATGGGCACGTTGGATTGGTGACTCACATCCTCCAAGTAGCTATTGGCATCATTATTTTACAAAATGATGAACCACTCTTGGTAAAATTCCAAGCAAAACAGAGTACAATCTTCCCTCGATTTATATGGTACTTGCTTTGCTAGAAAACTCAGCATATATTAAAATGTGCAGAAACACTTGAAGTTTAAATATAAAATATGATTTAGATTTTATACACAGATGCTTATTAACATCTTTCCACTTCGATGAATATCTGGGGAGACATTTGAAAGCCATGGGAAGCGAGGGACAATTCTTTGTGGGGTGAAATTGCCCGGTACACTACAAAATATTGACCATCCCTTGACCTTACCTTCCAAATTTAGCCAGTGATGTTCTCCAATCATGACAAAAAACACCTGCAAAGATTTCCAAACTCTCTCCTAGAAGTCAGTGCTGCCCTCATGGGAAATCACTTTACTCAATATTTGAGCAATAAGTATTTAAGAAGGGGAAGGACAGCTGCATTCTTCCTCTGTCCCTATTTTCCTTTTTCTTTTGCCCTCTCCCTCCTTTCCCTCCTTGATCAATTAGAAATTGTTGAAATCCTCTCCGTGTGCAACATCCTGCAAAGCCCTTGGGAAAGTCTGCCATCTTTATCTGCAGAGAGCTTAAAGAGTGGTAGAAAATACAGAACCAATCAACAGGATCAGCTCAAAAATGACCCATGGCAGTAAATTAAGATTATCTGCTCAGCTCCAAATGTGGCTGGATTGATTGGGTGTTCCTCCCCTGGCTCTTAAATGAGGTTCTACTTCTTATCTTCTATCGATCATAACATCAGCCCAGTGCTTCCAAACTCTTCTTTGTACTCTGCTCTGGCAACAGAAGAGGGGGACAGAGGTAAGTCCCACACCTCCCCGAGTGGAAGAGTTTCCTGGGACACCTCGAATTTGCCTCTGCCCAGTCATACCCATCGGCAAGAGTTTGGGTGTGGCACGGTGATGGGAAACAAGACAGAAATAAGACAGAAACTAGTGACTGGAGAGAGACCAGTAAGAAATTAATTTAAAAAACACAGTGAGAACTTGATCAGATGCATAATAGTCATAAGCAATGTTATTACTACTGCTTTTATACTTTGCTGAGTTGATTGGGGGCCTCCTCAGAATCGATTTCGTATTGTTGGAAGAAGGACTCCTAACATGATTATGTCCATCGCCTTTTACTCAGAGGGAGTTTCCAGAACTGAATCTGAGTGCAGCCTTCGATTGTGTTGGTAGGACCAGAATAGGGGATGGCCCTCAGGCAGCGACAGCGAGTGCTTACTGTGGAGAGGCCCATAGAAGAAGCAGGACACACCCCAGCCCTAGAAATAGGGAAGGATTTACAGAGGAGAGGCTTACGGGGGCCCTTCCTGAGAAGTGATCCAGAGCACGGGCCCCACACGGGCTGCAGGGGCTTCAATACTAAGTCGGCCTCATCAGCACCCAGGCACTTTCTGCAGTGTGTATTTGGCAGAGAAGAGACTTGAACAGAGGCCTGAAAAATGGACTCTGATAAACGTCCACTCACAGGCCCTAAGGGCCTGTTGAAGCCATGCCAAGGAGTCTGGGCTGGAAGCCATCACCAGGAGAGGGTCTGACATCCTTTTTTGAGTTCATTAATAATAGTGTGACTTCTAATTAATGAAACTTGCAGTTCCTGGGACATGGCTTTACAGGAAGATTGACTTGGCCTTGGTACAAGAGGGAGAAAAAGATGTGTGTCAGAGGCAAGGATGGGGAGACTGGAACCACACCAGCTAGAGAGGAGGAGGGGACGATGCCGAGGTGTTGGGGATGGAAGGACTCCGACTTGTGGTCAGAGGAGCCTGTGTTTGAATCCTGCTGTAGCCCTTTGCAGCTGTGTGCCCCGGGGCAATAACTTTCTCAACTTGTTTCCTCATCTGTACAAATGGGGACTAAGGTCTGTGCCCTTAGAGATCTAGAGGCAAAAATTGCATAGATCATATATGTAGAGCAGCTGTTCCCAGGAAATGTTCCAAAAATACTATGGCCTTTTAGTCCTTCATTCCCTCCCCCAAAAGAATTCTTAATTACAATGTGTAATTGATGAAATTCAAGGCTGTAGAATGTGCTTCCTAAAAATGGTGAATCTAAGAAGAAATCAGGTGTGTGGGCTTTTGACCTGTCAACTCTGAGTGACAATCTATTTGAAATGTCTGGTACAGGGTTAGGGATATCGGACTGGAACTGAGGCAGGGTTTGATGGGAGTGAGTGGCACAGGGAACATGGCTTCAGAGAGTCCCCAACAAAGAAGTGAACACTCTGCTCAAGAAGTGACAAGATGGAGCAGAGGCTGGGTTCTCTGTGTTCAACTTACTAATTGGTCACCACATTTTAGCAAACAGTGTGTTTAATCCCATCCAGTGGGACATTTCTAGGTGTTCCTTCAAGATCTGGGCAACTCTCCAATTTCTCATCTGCAGGGTACCCCTCAAAGCCCCGTGATGACAAGAGAGAAACTAAGATCAGACACATCTCTGGTATCTAGAGTAGGCAGGGCTGTGCCGACGTGTGCAGGCAGGTGGAATTGAAGACTGAGGCTTTTTGTTCCTTGATTCTTAACCAAAGCAGTTCCCGATGTTAGACCCAGAGCTCCCTGTTGCTTCCCACCCAGATAGAATTAAAATTATCCAGGAAAACAAACAAACAAACAAAAAAAAACGCCTAGTAATGAAGTCTGGGTCACTCCCCATCTGTCTCACTAAATGCCACTTGGAACCAGCGCCTTTTCATTTGACAATAAAATCAATGAATGAAATATCACAGGGTTGAAAGCGATGCCGTACGGAATTCATTATGGGCAGCGCTGTGTTCCAGAGGACGGAGAGCCTTGGCCCTCTGCACTTTACTTTCCCGTAACATCAACACATCTACTTAATGAAACTTGAACCTTCTGTTAATCCTTCACCTGTTTGCTTTTGAACTTGAATCTCTTGAACAAAATTTGAGAGGCCTTCTCTTTGGATTCTGGCTCTTTGTGAATGAGCTGTCGTTTTTAAAAAAATGAAATATGTAACAGGTTAAGGAAAAAGGAACTAGTTAACAGGAAAATGGTGCATGAGATTAGAGGACTTTTGCTGATGATCACTGGGTCCCTCTTGGCAACAGCTTTTCCTTTGGATGGTCCTTTTCCTTTGAGGAATACCTCAACACCAAGCTCACTGAGTTGAAGGTCACAGTTTTTGCAGATTCAGAGACAGCCACAGAGTTCATGACCAAAGAATGGGGCCTGGAGAAGAAAGGGAGTCCCCAATTTTTTCCATGGAGTTAATGCCTGCCCCTTAGATAATGGATCATTGAAACAACAGTGTTACTTCTTTAGAAATGTTGAAAAAACAGCATCAAAATGAAAGAACCAACTCTTAAGCTATGGGTATGCAGAATGAGGAGAACAGAGAAAAACCAGGGGAGAGTAAAGCCAGGGCTGGCCATTCTGCTACCCTTTCTGCAAGAAAGTATTCATTGCATAGGAAGGTGGGCATTTGATTTGCATAAGGAGATCACAAGGACAAAGAGAAACATCTGAGATCACAGGTAAAATATAGTGCATTTAAAGAATAACCTTCCTTTTGTGTATAGGTATCAGTTCAACAAATATTTACTGAGCACTTATTATAATCCAGATATTGCTGGGTCCTAGAAATAGTCAACAAGTCTAGGCTTCCCCAAGAGCTTATGTTCAAGTGTGAGAGGCAAAAGGACAAGAATACACACACATGTGCATACATACGTATATACATACATATATATACATACATCTATACATACATATATAATATATACATTAAATATGTATATATATACATTATAAATGTATATACATCTCTCTGTCTCTCTCTCTCTCCCTCCCTCTCCCTCCCTCCCTCCCCCCTTCCCTTCATTGGTGATTACCAATAGTTTTCCAAAATGGTTGTTCTAATTTTTACCCCACCTGATGATAAAGATTTCTCATTGCCACCCATCTTTAGCCCCGTTTACCCATGATTGTTTTACTTTTTAAAATCATCACTTTACAGTTGGTGATGACTGATGCCTAACTGGAAAAATAATTTGCATTTTTCCATTACTAATGAGATTACACCTTTTAATGTGTTTATTGCCTAGTTGGATTTTCTGTTCTAAGAAACACTCATTTATAACTTTTTCTCATTTTTCTATTGAGTTGCCCATCTTTGCGTTGATTTGAAGCCACTCTTTGTATTACTCTGGACACTAAGCCTTTGCTAATTTTATACGACTGTAAATATATCTCTCAGTTTACTGCATGTTTTTCCAGTACACTGAAGTTGTAAATTGTCATGTAGTTGAATTTATCCTTTATTTTCTTTATGGTTTACAAGCAGTTGTGTTTAGGAAAATAACCCACAACCTGGAGTCATAAAAATGCTCTCCATATGTTATCCTACATTTTTGAAAACTTTGCCTTTTATATTTAACTCCTTCATTCATAGGAAATTAATTCATATATAAAGTCTTGATAACATGTATTTATTTTTTGTATAATAATTACCATGGTGTGAATATATGCCATGGGTCAGTTTGTATATTCCTGTATCAATACCACATTATTGCTGACTTTATAATAAGTGTTGGTAGCTGGGAATGCTATTTCCATCACTTGTTCTCTCCCTTCTTTACACTTAAAAATTGAACTAGAAAAGAAATATAATAAAAACTCAAAAAAAGAATTTGTGGTACTTATTAACTATTTAAAATAAGTTTTTTTCAGTCAAGTTCCATGAGTGTGCGTATACACATACATATTATATTCTTGATTTTATCTATCTATCTTGATTTTATTTTATCTTTGACTGTCTATAAACCAATTTGATGAGAATTTTGATATTTATAAAAATGAAGCTTCTGATATATAAGCGTGATTTGTTAGTGTTTTATTTGTTCTTTATTAATATCATCCAATAATAGCTTACAATAATTTTCATAAAATATTGCATATCTTCTATATGTATCTTTGGATCTCTAATATATTTTTGCCATTAAAAATGTATTATTGTGTATTTTTTAACCAATTGATGGTACATGCAGAGGATTCATTTTTGTATAATGATATTGTTTCCAGCAACCATGTAAACTCCCAATGTAATTCTAATAATGTCTAAGTAGGCTTCTCTGTGTTATCATGCAGACTACCTCTTATAAGCTGGGCACCCTGATGCATATCATAATCCCAGAGACTCAGGGGCTTAGGCAGGATGATTTCAAGTTCAAGGCCATCCTCAGCACTTACTGAGACCCTGTCTCAAACTAAAAAATAAAAAGGGCTGGGGATGGAGCTCAGTGTTAGAGCACCCCTGGGTTCAACCTGCAGTGCCAACAAAAGAAGACTACCTCTTATGACGTGTATTACTTTGAAGTTTCTTTTACTTATTATTAATGCAGACACACCAAATTTCCTTTGATTTATATTTGCCTTTTATGTCTTTACTATCTTTTATTTTAAAATTATTAAAAGACATGTAGATGAATTTTTTTAATTTTTCATATGAAAATTAGAAGCAGCTTCTGTTTACTAATGACAGTTATTATGGGGTTGGTGTCATTTCTACCATTGATACCATGCCTTCTATATGTCCTTTCTTGATCTCTTTATTTCTTCTTTCTTGCCATGTTTGGATTGAATATAGATTTGTATTTCTTTTTTTATTAGTTGCTCAAGACAATGCAAAAATCTTGACATATCATACATTTGATTCAAATGGGATATGAACTCTCATTTTTTCACGTGTACAGATTGCAGGATCACATTGGTTATATAGCCACGTTTATACATACAGCAATACTAGTGTCTGTTGTTATTCTGCTGCTTGTATTTCTTATTCTAATTTTAGCCTATACTAGATGGAAAGTTATGTAATAGGAATCTTAACATGCTCTTTTTACTTAAAATCTGAAATTAGTATCTTCACTCTCTTACTATAGTAAGTATCTCCACCAAAATAATATACTTATTATTCAATGGATAATAAGTATTTTATTTTGTTTTTCTTCTGGTTTTATTAATTAGGTAGCATTGTTGATTTTCAGTCGGTGCCTTTTAAAATTGTTACCTATTCATTTGCTGTTTTCTAGTCTCACTGTTCTTTCTCACCTTTTAGAAATTACTTCTGGGAAATTTTCCTCTTCCTGAAGTATATCTTTTAAAATGTCCCTTAGTAAGTGTCTGTTGCTAATAAGATCTGGTTTTGATTCTCTGAAAAATGTCTTTATTTTGCCATCCTGATGCATGCTTTCCTTGGCTCTGTAATTCTGGATTGACAGTTATTTTCTCTCTTCCTGGGTGTAATTCCACTCTCTTAAGGCTTACATTGTTTCTGCGGAGAAATCAGCTGACAGTCATTTTTCATTTCTGCAACTTTCTTCTTGATGCCTTTTCAAATATACCTGGTCATTTTTTTTACAGTGTTCTTTCTTTTGTTGCACTTTTTTATATTCTCTATAGTTATCTATTCATGCATAATAAATTACAATAAAACTTAATGGCTTAAAACAAGTCATTTATTATGTCTCAGGGTTTCTGTTCCACAGAAATTCAGGAGGGACTCTGCTAGGCATTTCTAATTTGTGGTCTGTCCTGCAGCTGTAGTCGTATGTCAGTTGGGGCTGCACGATTGGTTTTATGGAGGGTGCACTCACACCACTGCAACTGGGTGGTCGCTGTAGGTGAAGGGCTTTCAGTCTGCCCTGCACAGTGTGTTTCCAGGTATCCTCACAGGATGGAGACTGGCTTCTCCCAAAGTGAGCAAATGGAGCGGGAGGGAGGGCAGGAGAAAGAGAGAGAATGCACTAGGCAGAGGTCATACCCTTATTCAAAAGTCACTTAGCATCATTCCTATCCCATTCAATTTATTAGAAATGAGTGACTGAAACAATTCAATCAATGGGAAGGAGACTCTACCTTTTAAAGTGGAAGGAGCAAAGGAATTTGGAGACATATTTTAGGGCCACATTCTGTGTCCTCTTATTTCTTTAAACATATTGAACACATTTTCCTTATGTTCCAATTAATCCTCTTTGGGAGTCTTAATTCTTCATGCTATTTCTGCAGTGCTGTTTCCTAGTCAGTTTTCTGCTGCTGCTGTGAACTCACCCTCCCTGGAAATTTATTTGTAGGAATTCTTCACATTCAGGTTTTAAAAAACAGTGCTCCAGAATGGATTTATACGTGCTTCTGCCAAGTGCTAGGGTTCACAGTGGTTTTCACATTGACAATCCACAATAAATTCTGGCCCCCAGACTACAGGAGGATGGGCCTTGAGCCAGGCAGTTCCAGTGCCTGCCTGTGCCTTCCAGCAGATGCAAGGCCAAGGCACAGAGCTTCCTGTGCTCTTCTGCAGGACTCCCTCTTCTCCACCAAGGCCGTGACTTTGGAGACTCTGACTTTATCTTTGTTCACCAAGGTGTTCTTGCACAGTCCTGGTCCTGTCTCCTTTTCCCAATTGGTTAAAACCAATGCTTGATATTTCTTGAGATAGATAGGAAGGCTCCCAGCCTAGGCACTACCTTCAATCTGCCTACCTCTCAGAATTTGTACTGTCTTCTATTTCTTCATTGATTCTGAGACTTTACCTCATGTTCTATACACTCACCTGTTCCTTTAACATGCATACATCCATACTTTTTTTAAAAAAAAATACACAGTTTTAAGTTTGTTTATTTGTTTTGTTTTGTTTTGGTTTTCATGACAAGGTTCTGGTTTTCAAGTTTTATTGTCTTCTATATTGCCAGACACAGAGGTACCTAGGAAACTCTTTAAAAATAATTCCCTGGTCCATCTCAGTGTTAGGAAATTTGCACATTAGCATCTCCTGAGATGGGGGCCAGGTACATATATTTTTTTTAAAGCCTCCTAAAGGATCCCAATGCCCGCTACTGCTGAGAGCTAATTATTATAATGAAGACATGGTCCAGAAGCAGTGGAAACTCAGCAGGAGAGCTTAATTCAGCCTATGAAGGCGGGGAAGGCTGGATAGAGGAGGAAATTGCATTTTACTCTTTTTAGACATTCCCTCTCATCCTCTGGCTGCTATAGTTAGCTTTATGTTATGTATGCACCTCCACTTCAGCATCACACCCCATGTTTGAAGGCCCCTGGGAGTGGCCAGAATGGTCATCTCTTCACTGTGTGTGTAGCTTGGGCCTACTTTGCAGTATGGGGCTCCCAGCATTGCTGATGCCCATCCACGCATCTACCCATCACTTGGGCTCACAAGCATCGTGGACTAGCTTCAAGAGTGCATTGTTCTCTAGTGCCATTGTGGGGTATGTGGTTGGCACGTGCCTCATAAGATATGAGGGGAATCTAGCCAGGAAGGTTCTATGACAGAGACAACTGTGAGAAGTCAGATCCCATTCTTGCATGACCCTGAACTATATCAAACCCTGTGATGTGAAAAGAACTTTATTTGACTTCACCCTTCACTTGCTCGTAAAGGACTTTCACTGAGGATGACATCCATGAGCCTCATTGAAAGGAGATGAGCTGTGACATCTGGAGTCATGTGGACCTGGTTTGATCCCAGCTCCACGGTGTCTCAGCAGCTTCTCCACAAGCAGGGGACTTCAAGTTCTCTGCAGATGTTTCCCTTTTCTATTAAATGGAAGGTTATATTTTCTATCTTCTCAGGTTTATTTAGAAGATGAAAGTGAAACAATGTGTCTTAAATGCCCTGTTCACTACACCTGGTGTCTAGTAGACACTTCTGTTTATTATCTTTGCTACGTGGTGCTTTAAAACCCCAAGGAGTGGGTCATCCGGCCCGCGTCCGGGCTCTCTCCGTGCGCTTTGGGGACTTTACCTTGGTGGGGACGCGCCCTGCGCCCGAATTCCCGCGCGGCATCTGGGTGGTGGAGATCTTGGACCTCCGTGAACCAAAACTGAGTTGGAGCTACCAGGTGCTGCCTGTGCCATGGACTCTGAGGTCAGCAATGGTTCAGACCTCAGGAATGAGTACATCACAAACTTGCTGGTGCTTGACTTCCTCCAAAGCTTCTCTGACTGTAAGTTTCACCAAGAGCTGAGAACTCTGGGCCAGGAACTACCTGTGCGAACTTACCTGGAGGGGGAACATGAAGATGAGCTGCAGACTGATGGCAACCGTGCCAGTCTCTTCATGGGAAGAATAGAGGCACATTCTGAAAGTCAAGAAGAAGTTATACAGAACATTGCCCGGCATCTTGCCCAAGTCAGGGATGAAATGGACCGTAGCATCCAGTCAGAACTGGTGAATGAACTGGTGGCACATTTTATGAATGCTGGACTGTCAGAGGAAGACAGAAGCAACTGCCTGGACGCCACCCTGAAAGCAGCAATGCAGACTTACCCTAAACATGGAGAACGAGAAGACCATGCTGATTATGACCATGCTATTGGCCAAAAAGGTGGCCAATCATACACCATCCTTACTCCATGATGTGTTTCGTGCAACAGTCAACTTTATTAACCAGAACCTATTTGCCTACGTGCAGGACTTAGTCAGAAATGAGATGGACTGAATAGATGACTGCAGAAGCACAACAGGCTAAATTTGACGTTGTGACAGCAGTGTAGCTGCCTCCAGAGAGGAGCCATGACCACGTAAATAGACATCTTAGAAAAGAGAGGCCCGGAGAAGAGCTCTTTCTCCCTGATTTCAGGATATTTTCAGCTGGTGACCCATTTAGAAATTTCTACATTGATGTATTTTGGACGAAAAAGTCAACTTGCCCACCTTTGAGTGGGTCTCATCTGCCATCTCCTACATGTGTACCTTGTGCCTTTATCTCAACAGCTTACAGGTTCCCATTTGAAAATTACATTGAAAAATAAGTTGTAAGGCAGAAGGGAAAACATACTTAGTGATTTTTGATTTTTTTTTTAATTGCTGTTTATTAAGAAGGAGAACTGCACATACCCCATACATATTTAAATTTCTGCTAAAAGCAGGGCACATTATGTTTCCAAGAGAGTGATAAATATAATCTGTGTGAAATCCCAGCCAAATGGCTCAGAGGTTCTGGACCAAGGTGCTATTCCCAGACCATGGCAAACTCTGGCCTCAACACAGATGTTTAGTTTGATTTCCTTGTGGATTTGGTTTTTGTTTGTTTGTTTTGTTTTTGTTTTTATCTGTAGATGGACACAATATCTTTATTTTTTTTATGTGGTGTGGCAATTTGAACTCAGTGCCTGACACATGCTAGGCAAGCGCTCTACTACTGAGCCACAACCCCAGCCCGATTTCCTTGAGTCAAGAGAATTATTTAAAAGGTATCATGACAATATGAGGGCCCATGTAAACCTCTGTGTCCAAAATCAAGCAGCTAAATATATTTTTCCTCTTTCCAAGAAGTCAAGGCTTTGATAACATTTGGAAGCTCATGGAATGCCAGATGTCCTATTAATAAACTTATCATAATTGTTTTCAGCCCCAACCCCCACTGAGTTCATCCAAGCATGGAATCTGCCTCAGGACAGAACAGGCCTCTAGGCATAAAAGACAAACACTGTTAGATTTATCAGTTATGCAGGTGAAGTGCTTCCCCTTCTGAGAGACAGGGTCCAAATAAATACAGGTAACTCCAACTCACTCAGGTAGAACCTTTCCTTTATGGAAGGAAAAGCTTCAGGTTAGCAGTGGTTCAGAATGGGCCTTTCACACCTGGAAGCCACGGTCTAGGTTCCAGTCTGGAAGTGTGGCGATGTGTGTTGGGCCCACATCACTTGTGCAGTAAAGTCCTATGTCTGCAAATGTAATGCTTTGGTCTGGATGTGGTGGTGCACACCTGGAATCCCAGCTCTTCTGGAGGGTGAAACAGGAGGATCAGAAGTTCAAGATCAGCCTATGCAACGTAGTGAGACCCTGTCTCAAAATAAATGAATAGGACTGGGATTGCAGCTCAGTGGTACAGCACCCCTGGCTTCAATCCCCACAACCTGGAAAAAACAACAACAAAAAAATGAACAAACAAAACAATGTGATTACTTGGGGGAGGCTTATGGACAAGAGCACAGAGGGACTAATACACAGTTTCTTCTTAACCAGAAACATTTTTTTCTGTTCCTTAAGAGTTTAAATTTGCTTTTGGAAACTACATGAGTTTGAATTCATCAGAAAAGAAAAATCTCCTATTTTGGTCAGCATTCAGCACACACCACCCTAGGGCTGGGTATGTAGTGTGACCAAAAGGTTACAAATACTCAAAGCAAACAGATACAGCCTGCAGTATGAAGGCCACCATTTGAAATAAATCTTTAAGTGATGCTATTAAAAAAAAAAAAAAAACCCAAGGAGTAAGTAGGTATGGGGCCAGGATTATCGTGATATTTTGGTTTGGTTTGGTTTGGGTTTTTTTGCCTTTAGCAAACTTGAGGTCCCCTTATCTCTACATACAAGTCAAGATTAGACTTCTATAGCCACAGGTTGAGCCTCGTCTTCCTTTTTGAATTCAGTTTCTTTTAACGATAGTGATAACTCGAAGCTCACCTATTGGACAAGCTTGTAGCGTCAGGCACCACGTCCGACCCTTTACCAATGTGACCCGTTCTCCTTATAACAAACTGCAAGTCAGTTTTATCAGCCCCATTTGAAACAGAGCAGCCCAAACTCAGAAGGCAAGGATTCTACAAGATTATACCTGTGGCCAGTGGCCAAGATGAGTCACTGAACCAGGATCATGTGTTTGGGTAAGTGGCCGCCTTTCTGAACCATGCACTTCTTTCCCACAATCGCTTCTCAGCCTGGCCTGATGCTGCCTCAGCTTAAGTGGCCTGCGACCTCCTACCTTGCCTCTACATTCTTACCTGTCCTTGAAGAGCCAAGACAAACACACCTGTCTTTTGAGGTCTTCCTCTGGCCCCGTCAGTTGCCAAGAATTATCTTTTGCAAGATGATTCATAAGTGTCTCCTGTGCTTGCTTCTCTGCAGTGTTTTCGAGGTCATTATGTCTTACTTACTTTTTATTTAGCAGGAATCATCCATTATGCTTAATAGATATCGATTAAGTATTTTTTGAGTTAATAACAATTACATGCAGAAAGGTTGTTATTAAGTTTATTTTTAAATACGTTTGTTCTTAAATCTTTAGCAATGCCAGACAAGTGCCTGCCTTCCATTAGTGAAGGAAAAAAGTTGACACACATTGGCCCTAGTGCCTAGCTCTGGTGATAGCTACAGAAGTTGTCAAATTGCAAATGTCCAGGTCAGAGAGCTACTGCACAGCCCGGTTTTGTGAGCTGCAGAATCTTATTCTCCTTGAACAGATCTCCTGTTCCCAGTCCAGGTCTTTGTCTATGCCCCCTACTGAACGTCTTCATTCACACCTGGCACATTCTTCCAAAGCTGCAGAAGGTGACCGAGTGGCATGTTGAGTTCTATTAGCTCAGAGCTGTGGTTGCCTCCACCATCAAGCTCTTTAAAACGATTCATCATGAGGAGACTTACACTTAAGATACTGGGTCACCATCAGTCAAAACTTGCATAAGTGAAATGGAATTAGACTCTCTTGGGAGCTAAAAGGTTGCATTTCTAACAGGTTCTGCCATTTCTGTGATGTCTTTCATCCAGTGACACTTCAAGAGAAAGTTAATTGAAATGGAAAAGATCAAGCACAAAGGCAAAAAGCGAAAAGGGCTTTATAAGATGCTTAGGATTGTTCCACACTTTGACGAGGCATGGATGTGGAAGCCACAGGCATACCAAAAACTTTGTTTCAAAACTATTAAGATGATGATATGGATGATGATATGTCCAAAGTCGGCCTGTCTCTACGAAAAATTCAGTGCACCCCAAATAGGCAGTATTGATTCATCAAATAAGGTAGGACAGAGTCCTGTGTCTGTGGGAAACTTGGGGTCCCCAGGGGACTGGTGATCATGTTGAGGTCTTAAGCAGCTTTGAAATAATTGACTGTGGGATCCTGGAGTCAGAATTCAAAAGTGCTTTTGGAATCATTTCATAGGAATGTCTTGTTTCCCTAAAGTGCAGATTCAGGACTCCAAACAACTGGGCCTGGCCCAGAGTACAGGTTTCTCATTGCTTGTTTCTGTTCCTGTCCTGGAGATGGGCATCTCTCCTCCTTTTGAAGACTCTGAAATGCTCTTCTGTCATTTTCCACCTCGTGTCCCTACTGGCTACCTCTTCACTCTCAAGTGGCCTTGAGGCCTGAATCAGGAATAGCCGTCATCCCAGGGGGACGTCCTCTGCCACTCACTGCTAGACTGGTGACCATTTCCAGATGGGGTCCGTGGCCACAGCGCTTGTGTGTGGCCATCTCCCCTGGACAGGTGCACCAGGGCTGCCCTCGTCCTTTCCTGGAGGCCTCAGCACTGGGCCCCTCTGTTCATCTGCCATTCTCTTCTCAGCTGGCCCTCCTCTGAGCAAGAGGTACTTGCCCTTTCTCTTGAAGTGCCACCTCAGTTTTGCTTCCCGAAGCCCTGCTTGTGTGGGGACCACTGGCCGCTGCACCCCGTCCTCTCTGCCCCTTCATCTGCTTTCTTCCCAGGATCTTCTGTGGCCACTTGTGTTTTATCCTGTATCTGTTTGTGATCTCGATCTCCACTAGAATGAAAGTGCTCATGAGACAGACACTTAGTTTTTTGAGTGTTTTTTGTCGTTTTTTACAACTCAGAGCCTGGAACAGTGCTTGGCATCTAGTTAACACTCCACAAATACCTGCTGGATGGACAGGTGTGTGGATGGATGGGCACGTGCATGGATGGGCGCATGCATGAAGGGGCGTGTGGACGGATAGATGGATGGGTGGGTAACAAGTGATGAACAAATGAATGGATGGATTTCTGTTGGAGCTCCAGCTCTGGCTCTTTGTTAAGGATATTTCTGCAGCTGAGCGGTCAATCTTTGCTTAGTGGTTCCCACAGGCCATTGTATTCCCGCTTTGGCTCCCCCTCACTGCCGCCCACCCCCATCTCTGCGACTTTGCCGGACAGAATTGTTTTCTACCCTAAACTTGGACTCCCCATTTAGTCTCCATCAGAAAGGACATCAAACTATTAAAAGGCCAAGTGTCGTGCATTGTTATTGTTGGTTTGACGCCACTTGACTGTGGGTGACCTAAGGCCACACCAGGGGAGGACTCTTTGCTGCCGTAGGTGTGTTGCCATTGGTTTACAAAGGGAGCTTTCTCTCCAAGGAGGACAGCAGAGAGCAGGCTTGTAGAGAGTGTGGTCAGCGGGCTCCCTCTGGACGGGCCTTGCTACAGAACCCAGCTCTTGACCCCAGTGGTTAGTGTATTGGAGTGCTTGCCTGTGGACCTTTGGGTCCTGAAGGAAGCCAGGTCTAGATACACACCCATTCTAGCTCTTCATTTCTAGAGATTACTGATTCTTTTTCTAGGTGTGATATTTTAACCATATAAAGACCCTCTGTACACAGTGTCCTGAGTCAGCCCTGTTAGCACACCTGTGTTAGAACACACCATTCAACCCACCTGTGTGGTGGTGTGCACTGTGGCCCTTGGGAAGCACGCTGTTCCTGGGGAGAAGGATAGCCTGTCTGTGGTCATGTCTCCCAGGGTCCCTCCTAGAGCCTAGTACTGGAGCTTTCCATGAACAGTGAGGCCCAGCTTTTCTCCACACCTTGGCTAACCTCTTGATGAGATGAATACATGTGCAGTAAAAGCAATTAAGTATCTACTACTTAAAGACCCAGAAATGCTGGCTAATAATATTACTCCATCAGAATTCAACAATATTTGACAATTTACATCTCATTTTGCTCTCAATATATTAGACATAGGGTGAATCTTATTATTAATCATTATAAAGAAATAAAAACTAAGTTTAAACATCAAGCAGTTGGGTGCAGGTTGCAGTTAGTAATTGGAAAAGCCAGAATTTAAAATACTGGCCTCATAATCCTGCAAATAAGGACCTTCTCTGCAACCCCAATAGGAAAAATGCAAAGTTTGCTCTCCTTGACCATTGCTGGTAAGGCAGAGGAGTGCCTGCGAGTAGAGTTCTGGAAGATGCCAACACATTGTGTTTTTAAAAAAGAGAGATCCAAAAAGCACAGATAGAGGTGTACTGGACAGAGTCCAGCTTCGCTTCCCTGACGGAGGCCGCGCTCTGAGGTGATGGCAGCCACGCGCTCTGGGACTCAGTGTGATAAAAGCAGCCTTGGAAGGAAGCCCAGCAGCTCGGCATTCCTTTTTTAGTTTTTCCCATTTCCAAAAACCAACGATCACAGGAGGAAGAAGAGAAAAATCGTTATTTGAGATTGAGCAGGCGTTTTTAAGCCACAAATTAAGTTTCAGGCCCACCCAGGGAAGTCTTGAGGGTAGGGTGGGAGCCTTGTTCTTGGATCTTGGCAGATGCTCATTATCTGGACCTATGTTGGATGGCAGACTCCTCTCTGAGTCTCAGGGCTTCCTTTGCTGTTCTCCTGAGGTGCCCTGGGGCGGGATGTGCTCTCCTCTCAGTGCCCTGGGATTACTGCTTCAGGAAATTAAACTCTCTGCTCCCCAGTGGGTAACGAGAACTTTCCAAAGGGTCTTTTCTGCAGCCCCAAGTGGGATTAAAGGGCGGAACAGGGGGGTGGTCAAATGTGCCCTTCTCCTCATCGTGCCTATGTCCCTGGACCCCTCCCCATATTGGCACCACTGTAGCCCTTTCCCAGGAGAGAGAAACATTTCCATTTCAGATGATTTCTAACCCTGAATGGATGGAGACTTCTACAGCACAGTGCTGGGACTACAAGACTCCGCTCCAGGCCTCCTAGCCCCTTGGCCTTGACCAGAGATTTTACTTCTCCAGACCTCAGCTTCTTTTCTGGAGGTTAGAAATCAGGGCAGTGCCTGCCTCCTGGGGGCCCTCGAGGCATTTCTGAGATGGTTCATGGACAGCGCCTATTCCAAGGCCTGGGCCAGGGACTCAAAGAGAGCCACCTGCCCTGGGAAGCCCGGTCCCCTCCAGGGAAGCCGTCCACACGTACAAGAACACCTGTGAGATTGTCCAGCAGGAGGGGACACTGAGAAACTCATCATGGGCATAGGATTAAGAAAACTCACAGTGAGTTTGGAAGGGAGCATTGAGGTCACCATGTTCCTGTCTGCTCTGTGGACAGTCCCCGCCTCCTTCTGCAGTACCTGACAGGTGACACCTACCCAGAAAGATCCCCAAGCCGGAATGCATCAGACTCCATGAGGCTATTGTTAAAGATGAAACTGCCAGGCTACTCAGATAGTCTCTGCTTCAGTGAGATTTGAGGTGAGACCTGGAAGATGGCATCCAGGCTCTGGGAGAAGCTCTCTGGAGAATCGGTCCAGAAGGACAGAGACTGGGTCTGTCTTCATCACTACTGTGTCCCTGGTGGTTGGCACAGAGCCTCATGCAGAGAAGGGACTCAGCATGTCCTGCTGGATGAGGGCAGAATCCTGCAGCCTCTTCTAGAATCATCCAGTGTTTGGAAGCTTCTCCTCAGAAAGGCAGCTCCTGTGTGTTCTGGTGACCTCTCCGGGCTCTGTCTGGCCTGCTCATCGTAAGCAAAATCTAATCTTCTTTTCATCTTCACTCACTCAGCCTCTCTGAGGGACACGGAATCTAATTCCTCTCAGAGGGATTAGGTCTCATTCACCGACGTCAGCAAGGGGGGATGCTTTTTCTCCATGGAAAATCAGGGCTGGCAGAGGTCTAAGGTGGGGTGGGGTTGCTTCCTTACCAATGGAAACCCAGGCTCCCTCCCGGGGACATGCTGTATAAACCAGGGTACATGAACCTAGTTGAGAGTCCCACTGCAGCCTGTGACACAGTAGCCATCAGCCTCTCACACATGAGGGAAGTGGAGAACTCCAAGCTGGCTCAGAAGTTCCTGTGCTGTGCATGACCACTGGACTTTGAACCAGGCAAGAATTAGCGCTAATATTCAAAGAAAGAAGCGGCCGCCACATTTGAGAAGCAGAGACGAAAGGAAGCCTGAGCTCAAAGTCAGAGTCAGAGTCCTCGTAGTTCCATGGACCCCGGGTCCCTAAACCCCTCCCTGCCCTCATCGGCTGCATCTGTGGAAGTAGAAGTTTCCAGAGTCATGACTAAAACCTTCGAAACTCCTCTAGGTGTCTGTTACCCCAGAGTGCATTGAGCTGCAGCTGAATTGTCCAAGTAGGAGCTGTGAGACAGGCGAGTTCAGAAATGGTCCCTTTCAATCTATTCAGGGTTGTTTAAATGCCCTTTTGTGTGCATCTTCTCAGGAGATGTTTTATTATTCTGCACCGACTAGCCAGGGCACCTGGGGCTGTGTAGCAGCTCTTTCAGGATGTTTAGTAAATGGCGATATGATACTCTATGTTTTTCTTATTATAGACATCCCTCACTCAGACACGCACTGAATGGTGTGTTTAAAGGCTTTTCTAGTTGAAAATAGCTTATTAGAATAAATATGAGGTTGGGAGGGCATTGGTGGGTCTCTGTGAGACTCAGGACAGCTTGTGGTTTTAATATTTTAATATTCGCTTGGTTTTATTAGCACAGTTGTTTTGATAGGCAGCCTTTCTCTATACCCAGGAACTTTCCTGGGGGTGGAACAAAGGAGACAGCTCTTTAGGCGTCCTACAGATGAGGCAGGAGCTGCCTATCTCTGGCGTAGTACTGGACAGGGCAGCTGACACACCACCACTTCCCTTCCATTGAGATAGAGCCCACCAGTTACTGATGGGCTGGGCGGTGGGTTGGGCAAAAGATTCACCTTTCCTTCATTCATTCATCCACGCTATACTGGACTCCAGGAGCATTTAAGCACTTTTTGGTGCAGGCGGGGAGGGGGGGTACTGGGGATTGAACTTGGGGGCACTTTACCACTGAGCCACATCCCCAACCCTGTTTTATATTTTATTTAGAGACAGGGTCTCACTGAGTTGCTTAGAACTTCCTGCCTCAACCTCCTGAGCTGCTGAGATTACAAGCACATTTAAGCATTTTAATCAAGAAGGCAAACCATCCAGTATATACTTTCAAAATATTTCTGTGGCTCAGTAAGCAGAATGGAATGGTGAAGAGCTACCCAGAGGGGAAGGTGACTGGGGACATCTGCTAAGGGACCCCAGAAAGGGAGAGAAAAAGGACATGGCTGAGCAGGGGAGGGGATGAATTCCAGAAATACTCATAGGTAAAATCCGAGGATCTGGTTGTAGGTGGGTGTGAAGAATGGGAAGAGAGTGGTGTCAATATGGATTCAAAGTCTTTGGGCTCCACAGGCAAGTCAGACCTCGGTGCGCCATTCAGCAGGCCAGGCAGGGCTCAGAGAGCCGAAGAGGACATGATTCTGAATTTGGTCCTGCTTAGGTCAAATTGAAAATCACTGTGAAACGGCCAAAAGGAAACAGTGAGCCCACAGAAGCCTTTAAGAACAAGAGGGTAGGAAACGAAGCCTGGGCTTGGGGTGCAGATTGGCGATTACCTTCCAGTTGGTGCTCTCTGAATGAAGCCACTGGAGCAGATTCCGCCGTCCATGGATGAAATGTAGAGCAAGAAGGAAGGGAACCAAGCTCTGGAGTCCGTGTTCACCGGGAGGAAGGGGACGTAGAGAGGGGAGCCCCAGGAAGGAGGCCGGCAGGAATGTTCCCAGGGACATTGGCATCACAGAAGCTAAAGACTCAGAAAGGCAGAGTGGAGTATGGACAGGGGACAGCAGGGCAGGGAAGGGGACAGTGAGGCTGAAGTTTGCATAGTCCAGTTTACACGGCTAACCTTAGCTCCTGAATAGGAAAACGTAGACAGTGTGAACAGTGACAATCCAAAGAGGAAAAGAAGGTCTTGAGCATCTACCATGAGCCAGGTGCTCTGCATGTATTATCCTATTTGATCTGCATATTCATTTCAGAGGTGAGGAGAGGTTTGATTCTTAGCCTTTTGTAAAGAAACTCAGAGTTAGAGTGGTTGTCTCCTAGTCACAGACCTGGGGCTGCAGCCTGTCCTGCCTGAGTTTAAACCCCATCCTTCGGTTCCTGCCTTCTCCCACCCAATGAACCAGCTCCGCCTGACCTTCCCACACCAGTTGCTCCAGGTGGGAGCAGCATCCTCTGCCTCCTGAACAGCAGGAGCCCTGCCTTGAGCCAAAACCTGCAGAAGGAAGGAGAGAGGGGAGTTCCCGGCCTGCAGCCATCCGTCTGCCGGCTGGTGACACCGACACCAGGGCCCCGCAGAATACCGGGCTTGTTCTCCTGTCTGGCTGTTAGTGGTGATGTATGAATAAGCAGCGGAGACGGCTTCATTTTCATAAGTTAACTTGTGCCGAGAGTAAGGGAGACAGAGAGCAGCGCAGTCAATCATAACCACAGGGCCAGCTCGGGAAACAATGACAAAGCCTTTTCTGTTAGTCACGGTGTTTTATTGTAATGACTCCTAAGGAGACGAGGTGGGAGGTGCACAATGCTGAGCCGGTCCTCGCACGGTGGCACCCAGGGCATCTCCCCAGGAATCCCCGAGGTTTCCTTCCTAACGGGATGGCAGGCTGAGGATGTGCAAGATCAAGGTTGAGCCTTTGGACTCGGGTCTCTGGAGATCAGGATTTGGATGCCACCAGGCCCATGAGCTTGGATGGCTGTCTCATCTGTACTGTGACAAGGGAGCAGAGGGGACCTCGATGCTGGATGTCTGCTGCACGGCACCCTTACCAGAAAAGCTGTGGGGAAGTTGGGAGCTTGGAGGTCTGCACGGGAGGGTGAGGAGTCATACGTGGAACCGAGCGGAGGACTAGGGAATTCTGAGGGTCATGGTAACTGCAAGTGAACACGACTCCAGCCTCCAGGCATTCATTGGTAGTGGTTTGAAAAAGCAAAGAACACAGCTTCATTTTCACAAATTAACTTGTGCCTGGAGAAAAAACAACTGCAACTAATTCCGGCCATATGTACCCTTATCAACTCCACTTTACAAACGAATGAAGAAACAGACAGAGACAGGTTAAATAGCATACCCAGAGACATGCAGCTAGTAAGCGGAGGAGCCAGGATTCAAACCTGGTAGTCTGAACATGACATTCATTTTCTTCACTATTTTGTTGTGTTCAAGAAGTATAGCACTGGAGACCACCCCCCTCCTGAATATTGCTGGTTTATAGGCTGGATTTAGACACCACTTGAGTTTATCTTGTGCCAGTGACGCACAGGTGAACCTGACCTTTGAGGAAGGCAGACAGAGCTTCCAGACCTCTCCATCAGTTATTCCCAAACTTTGACACTCATCTAAATTACCCATGGGTTTGGGTTTTTAGTGCCAATTACTAACTAGTCTCAGGATCAGAATTCATGTTCATGAGTGTTGGGGTCTATAGGAATGAATATAGGGCGCTAAACCCACGCTCACATATACAGATACCGCCCAACTTAGAGGAGCAAGAGCAAAATGTCACCATATTTATTGAAATATGGTGAAACTGGAAGACTCGGCCATGCATCCACAATGGATCCTCCTAAACCCAGAGCCCAGAGTTGCACTTCCCCCAACCCCTCCTGGGACATGCCGAGCATGCTGAGGTCCTCACAGGAGGAAACCTGCCCTATAAACCCACATGATGGAAGAGCAGATTGATGGCAAGCTCTCTGCAACTCTCCAGCTCCCAGAAGAAGGGATGGAAGAGGAAGCGAAGCTGTATAACTTTTCTGAAGTTCACCAGTCAGGCAGCCTCATCCGCACCAATGGGGAGAGAAGGGTTCAGCAGCAGAGGCCAGGAAATCCCCCCTCCAGAAACTAGAGAATCCAAGGAAGCAACCTCCTGATAACTACTAACCTCTAGGTTGTGGCCCTGACTGGTTCTGAACAGAGCCTCCGTTCTTTCTGAAGCACGTGGCCTCCAAACCACACTTGGAGAAACAAAGCTTTGCCATGGCCTAATTGGGCTGGGTGACCGCCAAAGAAAGCTGCATGGCTAGGGGCTCGCTGGCTTTCAGAAGCTGGCCGGTTAGCTTGGACAATGATATTTATAAATAGCGACCAGTTATGTCTGCTTAATGTGTTCCACCCAGTACCGTAAGCACTCAACACATTGGAACAGACATAAGTTATACAGCAGGCAGAGAGAGGTTAGGGGGTTTCCTCAAGGCTGCACAGCAAGCAAAATGTCAGAGCGAGAATGGGAAACAAAGTCTGACCCCGGACTCTGCACCCCTGGCCCCCAGCCGGGCTGCTCCTCGGGTCCTCTGTCCACAGATACCTCTGCCTGGGGGAGGCACTGAGCGGATCACTCAGGGAATCCATTAACCCACACACAGAACTCCACACTGTTGAGACTAAGGAAAATTGCTTCTCCTCATTCCTGTTTTAATAATTGATATAGCAGCAAATGCATCCATTTAAAAGAGCAAAATGAAATCTTAGTGGCAGTTGATTGTTTTGTTTTTCCTCAACCGATGGATATTAAAATTATAACCATTGTGTTACTAAATAAGGATTTTTTTAATGTGAAAAGATTATGGGCTGCCATGAAGGCAGCCCAGGTACAGATGGAGAGCTTTGAATCTTCATCTTGGCAATGCCGGGACTTCAGGGTGTCCCTGCAGATTCTTCCTTCTCTGGAGGGTGAGACCTGGAATTCAAGCCTCAGCCGAGCAGCCGATGGAAGTGCTGTGCTTCACACTGCTGCCTTGTCTTTGCAGTTTTCAACATGGGGAGGCAGAGGCTTGAGCTCACAGAATGGACAATGTGTTGAGGTTGGGGGCACGGGGAGGCTGAACTGCTGAAGACAACACACCCCAACATTAGCCTCATCCCGGTTGAGAGGGGTTTTCCCACCCGAATGAGTAGCTACTTAGTGATTCTACTAATGTCTTAGTAGCAGACAGAGGCTAAACACCTACTGTGTGTCAGATACTCTGCAATCCTTGCCTTGTAGACCAGTGCAGGAGATGGATATTTAACAAATAGGGTGTCACTGGGCCTCAATACTGCCCACTTGGTCCTTTAAAGGGCCTGAGTCACCTGAAGATAAAAATACCCACAGGAAGTACTGGGTAGAGATGTCTGTCACCTCATGTGGTCAAAGATAAAGGAACTTGGTTGTTCGTGGGGCATCAAAGCTAGAGACAAGCCACAGAAGAACTGTGGGCAGGGTTTGGCAGGGGCAAGGACAGTTCCTGCCCAGGGCCAGCTAAATAAGCAAGAGAGAGGTGACTACACAAGCTAGAAAAAACATATTTTCCTTTTGGCAGGAATGAAGTGTGGCTAGTGGAGGATTTGAGGAAGAAGATTGAGACTCCAAATCAATGTGGGGGGGTGCAACAATACAGAATTTGGATTCTGATATCTGAAGATGTCCTTAGCTGGGATTCAGTTGGCCACCCTTAATTCAGTGAAAGCTCATTCCCTTTCTTCAGTTCTTCATGTATGACACATTTTAACATGCCAGAAGAACAGGTAATACCAACCGGGGCCCCTAAAACCATTGTGATACCAACCTGGGCTCCTTAGCCATCGAGAGTCATCTCTCCCAAGCACCCCTTTGTGATCCACAGTTACTAAGTGAGGTCTGCAGCTGGTCATCGCGGACACTGCCCCTGAGCTAAGGACACCAGGCTTTCCTTCTAGGTCTATCTAACCGTTTTGCACACACATCCCAAACCTAGTTAGTTCATGTGGAATTGATTGGTGCTTGCCCTCCCTGAATTGGGGATGCATTTTTCTGAGGGATTCTACAAGTTTTGGATATGATCAGGCACAATGACAAAGTGGGCGGGCGGCAGTATTTTTCCCATGCCTCTAGTTTATGTATTTGTGCTAAGGTGATGATTTAGATAGGAGCCCAATAAATTGTTCAAATAAATTACACCAAACCCACACACCGTCATCTCAGGGAGGTGTCATCCTACCAAGGAGGCCCTATATCACCCAGCATGGTATTCCACAAGGACCCCTGTGTTTTCTGAACATGCAGCAGGCTTTCCTTGGGTCAGAGAGTTCTTTGTTATTTCTCAGATTGGCCAGCATCCTAAGAAATTGCCCTTCGGAAGACTTCAGCCAGTTGTGGAAGACAGTGATGATTCAATGTGCAACTTTTAGCAAGTTCCTTAAACTCTTTGTTTCAGTTTCCCTTTCTATAAAACATCAATGCATGATGCCTACCTCAAACTTTTGTCACAGAGGTAAGCAATAATGCACTCAGTCAAGAAGACCTGCAGTCAGGTAATATGTAATTAATTATACCCAAGCTCCTGCAGGAATTGTGAAATCCACTCTCCCAGTCGGTCAAATGATGTTGATGACAATTCTTAGAGAATGCCATCTGCAAGTGGCAGGCCAGATTCATCTAAAGGAGGCCTATGTGGAGGGCCCAGTGACTGGCTCCCACCCACACCCCGGCATCAGCATCCTAAGAGATGCACTGCAAGCCCCACCCACCTGAGAAGCTGAGGTGCCACAGAGACAAGACCAATGTCACAGCCCAGCTCTGGGCACCCAGGTGCAATCATCCCTCTAGACTACACTCCTATGTGGATGTGATTCTTGTTGACAGAAGACATGGATTTATTTATTTGTGTTTTGTTTGTTTGTTTATTGATGGTGCTGAGTATCACTCCCAGGGCCTGTGCATGCTGAGCAGGAGCTTTGCTAGGCAGCCACAATAAATCTATTTTGGAGGAAGCAATGAGTTTGAGCACAAAACCATCGTAAGCAGCTGATCACAAGGTGGCTCTTTTCCTTGGTCTCATCTCTCCAACCAGGGATCATTCCCTCCTCTCTGATAGGAGAAAACCATCTTGGTCCATGCTCAGAAAACAGATCAATTAATACACAGTGGGAAATATTGGACTTGGAATGATTGAAGACTAGTGTGTCCCATGATTTCTGGAATGAACACGCTTCCTTATGTGAGTGAATGAATAGCCGTGGATTCGGGCTAGGTCACAGATAACCTGGGTAACCTTGCACAGAGTCCTGCACTGCTCTGGGATGCAGTCTTTCCTCCATGAAATGGGGAATAATAAATCAGGTGCCTGGTGGCAAGGATAACATGCGTTAACTCAGACTGAACAGGTAGGTCGGTATGTGGTACTTAGGAGACCGCCCCGTGAACGGAAGCTATGGTAATGATGACCTGTCACCGTTGATCCCTGTGATCAGTAGTCCTCACTGGTCCTGATGCTGTGGTCCTCCTAAGCCTTTGTATTCTCTGTTTACAGGTCAGCAGGTCCTGGGCTTGGTAGAGAACCAGAGTGACTGGTACCTTGGAAACCTGTGGAAAAATCACCGCCCGTGGCCAGCCCTTGGGAGGGGCTACAACACAGGTGAGTCTCCAGGGTGGTGTGGGCAGGGGGTCCAGAGGGACCTGTGCTGTAGGTATTCAGGATTTGTCTCATTGCTTGTGTTCACTTATGGGATAAGGAAGTAGCAGAGGTCATGTAACCTCTTAAATTTTCTTAATATTGCATTGGCTAAAGCATGTCATGTGGCCATTCCATCCTGTGAAGGGGAGGGCAGGTACCACCTACTGTGCACCTGGCCAGAGAAAAGGCAGACCTTTGGAAATCAGTACTTCTGAGCACACAGTGTGTTGTCTAAAATCAGATCCTTTATTCCACCTTCCACCACCCCAAACTTGCTTCTTCCGTTTCCCTTTTGGTTCATTCATTCCACTGTTCCATTTCCATATCATTCGCTCTTTCCTCTGTGCTTTATCTGACTGCTTGCTGGGTCCTAGGCCCCAAGCTGGCGTTAGACATACTCTGTGACCTCATGGAGTGAGTGAGCATGGAACTCCAGCAACCTGCCCCACCAGGCTCAGTGCCTGCCAGTGTCTGGCTGTGGAGGCCTCTGGGTCCTCTGCCTCTCCCTCCCATTTCCCTGCTGTGGCTCCCTGCCCGTCAAGCATGCCCATCTTTTTCATAATTAGAACTTGGAGCTCAGGGAGCAATGGGGTAAGTCAAGCCAAGATAGGAGGGACTCAACATCTGAGTCCAGCAAGTATTCGGGTTAGGGACAGGTGTCTGGGGACAGGCACAGACACCTGAAGATGCTATGCAAAGCCTATTCTGGAAGCTAAAGCCAATCTGTAGTGAGAAAAGCCAAAAAGTCAACTCTGAACCCTGATGTGCAACTCCAGAAAAGTTGAATAAAAACATGGGCTCGCAGCGGGAAAAGGACACGAGACAAGAGACCGAGTTGACAGTCCAGTAATATAGTCAGAATGGGTCAGAGCTGGAGGAGGACAAGGAGAGGCCAGGGGATGTCCTGAGCAGTCAGATGTGCAGCCATGGAGCCCTGTGTGGAGGCTGGGCAGCGTTCCTCCTGGCATGGTCACCTGAGTGTCACTTTTTGGGCATATGGAGGTCACCTTGGAAGAACTGTAACCACCCACCCTTGTCAGGAGGCTCCCCTGCTGTGTTGGGCATTAACCCTTTAGTTGCTGTATAGCTGGGAACTCTGAGGGGTCCCTGAGAGGGGCCTGGATGGGGAAAGGGACTGAAAAGAATCAGCGGCGGTAGGGAAGTGCTTCAGCTTTTCAGTAGCAGGGGAGGCTGTGCCTCTAGGGCCTCTACCAGCTGAGTGAGAGCCAGGCTCTCTGCCAGGTGCTGCATGGGCGATAATCTCATTTGATCCTCACTCTCACCCGTGAGGCAGGCTCTCTGCTTATCTCTGTTTTCTCCTAGAGGAAACCGAAGCTTCGAGTTTAAGGAGCCTGGTGTTCACTACTGACCTTCCTAGCTTGAACTTTAAGGGCTTCAGCATCAAACACTTTCTGAAAATGGAGAATCCCGGACTCTGCCCTTTAAGAGCCTGGTTGGGTCTGTTGGAGGAGCCCAGGATCCTGCCTGCAGGCGGCCTGGAGAAGCCAACCAAGGAAAAACGAGAGGGCTCTGTGTGCTCTCCACCGGGAAGGAGAAGGGCACCCGAGCTTGTTTGGGTGGGAGAAGGGATATCTCGGATAGATCCTGGTGTGTCCATTTAGCTTCTGGGCCTCCAAACACACAATAATAGGGAATGGCCCAGGGGGAGGCAGCATGGGGCCTTGGTTGTCTGTTGGAAACAACAAGCCTCTGGTCATCGATGTGGGCTTTCAGGGAAAGGAAAAAGGTAGCGCCCTGGAGAATTTATTATGAGAAACATGGTGTGTCCCTTATTTGCTGCAGAGTGTGGAGATGGGAGGCACCTGAGCCAACCCAGCTCTTACTTGACATGCCCAGGCGGTGAGTCGCTGCCCTCCTGGCTGGGACTAAAAGGGCAAAGCAGATGGAGGAAAGCCCTGTTAGGAGCCATGTGTCCATTTAAATCACGCCAGTGATACCAGGTGATCCTTGTAAAAGGATTTATGCAACACTGAGATGCACTGGCTCTCCTGATGGAGATTTGTTATTTTAAGACCAAGAATTGTGGCACACATCAGCAGATGAGTCATCCAGACATTTAGGTTCTCATGGAAATTGAGGACTCTGCCAGAGGGAACCTGCCACCCTGAATCCCAGCCATCTCGGCCATGCAAACAGGGTCTCTCCAGCAAAGGCACTGTGGTGCTTTCAGCATGATGTTGGGGGGAGTTAGAACACCTGGGTTAGGACCATGTCAGGGCCACTTGTCCTGCATGAGCAAGGTCACTTGCTCCATGTGTTTGAACCTCTTTTCTTCATTGTAAAGTAGGATGATAACACTGAGCGTATGAAGATCTCCAAGTTAGGAAGTCATCGAAGGAGCCTAGCCTTCTGTTTGGCACGTAGTAATCCATTGCATTTTTCTACCACTTATTCAGTCAGGGCATGAGATCCACCCTCCCTGAAAACGATGGGATGGCTACGTAGCTAAGTGCACTTTGCTAAGGTCTCCCAAGCCCTCAGGTCAAAAGCAGCCAGTAAGTTTTTCTGTTTTGCCCAAAAATAAAGCAGCCACTTTTGACATTTCTGTCTCATCTCTTCACTCTCTGGAAAAGGGGTTAGCTTTTCATATTATTTTAAGAAGAAAATGCCTATTTTAGTTCATTGATCAGCTTCCTGACCATTTTATGAAGCAAATTTCCAGAAAATGCATGAGCCATTTCAGTTGGATAATCTGCCTTCAAGACCTGACTTGGTCACTTTAGACTCTCTGCCTTTTGGAGAGCTTCTCCAAGCTCAGCAAGCTCGGACCTCCTCATCTGTTACCCAGCTGAGAATCCTGCCTGGGAGCAGGCCCTGTGGCTCTGTGGTGGCAGAGCAGCCGCAAGTGCCAGTAACCAGAGCACTTCAGGAACTTGTAGTTTTTATTTCTCTTCCTGACCCTATCCTGAGTAACCGTTTGCAAATATTCAGATTCAGCCCAGGCATCGCTATGCATGATCCTTCTTGAACCCTAGAATTATCTGGTAAAGTAGCATTTCTCCTTAAATGATCCGGCGTGGTTCCCACTTCCTCTGTTTTTGTTTTTCCCTTTCTCAAAGGACCCCAAAAGTTTAGGGAGATGCACTCTTCCTCTCCCCTTTCATCTTAAGGGGATGTCACTTATTTCTATATGAAGGAGGCTACTAAGCCATAGCAGCTGTGGATGACCAGGCAGATCCCAGCACCAGCTCTTGCCCATAATGGTTCAGGTGGACTTAAGGGCACCTCTCACATCCTTGCACAGAGAAGGTCCATCCCCACTGTATCCATGTGTCAGTCACCTCCTAGGAGCAAGAAGCTGTCATTCACAGAGCATGCAGCTGTCAGCAGGACTTCAAAAAAAAAAAAAAAAACAGGATTTTAACAGTCTTATTAAGATTCAACTCATTTCAGTTTATAAGCTGACGGGTAAATATCTTAAAAAGCGAACATCAGCCAAGGAGCGGAGAGGAAGGAGGGCTGAAGGGAGCGGAGAGGGCAGGGTGAGGTGAGGGAGGCAGGTGGGGGAACAAGGTGGCAAGTTCACAGCTAAGCCGGTTGGCACAGGATCCCAGAGGTAACTGGAGGAGCAGGTGTGTCCTCCCAAGATGAAGGGCATCATGTTAGCCAGAAGACTTTCAAACACAACTTAAGAATAAAATACATCACATTCCTTTCTGTCCCCAAATTAGGCCAGAGACAGGGAGATGGAGAACTGGCTCTCTAGAGAGGGAGGGAAATTTTCTCTAGAAATCCTTATCTGTACAGCAACAAAATTGGGACATTCAAGGACTGACTCACCTCTGGGATTGAAGCAAACACTGGGCCGTGAGGAAGTGAAACGTGATCGGTGATAAAGTCAGACACTACGGTGCATTCTGTGACAGGGATTCAAAAAAAGAAAGCAGTTGACAATTTGAACTGGAACTGAGAACCACATGGCTGGAGGAGGGTACGCAAAAGTCAGGGGTAGGTAACCTGACACCTCTTGGCCTATGGCATTGGCCTCTGAGATCCTGAGCACACCCCTTCATTTCTTTGAGCTTTAATTGTCTCTTTGGTCAAGTCCCTTAATGATTGAAAAATATTGCACTTGGATGATCTCTGTAATAATTGCACCCAGACAAAGGAGACTTAAATGTAGTTCATTCATTCATTCTGTACTTACTACTAAATAGCTATTATTGTGGCAAAGTTGAGGTAGAAAGATTCTTTCTTTCCTTTTTTTTTTTTTTTAAATGGGTGTTTGACCCTGTAGATACCTATGATTTCGCTCTTTGAAAGTGACAACTGGACCTGATTGATGTACACCAGCTATGATCCAACTGTTGGAGGGCCACATCTGGCTTGGATAATTCAGCCCACTGTCCTGAGTCACTGAGAACACCTGTGCACCTGGGATGTCCAGCCCTCCCCCAGGGAGGGTGGATCTGAATCTCGGGGTGGGGCTGGGCCTGTGATTCCAGAGCTTCCTCGTCCAGTCTCTTTCTGAATCCCTTTACTACTGCTTAGCACCTCAAGCTCCAGCTGAACTCAAGTTCAACTAAAAAGCTGCATGAACGACTGCTCAGCAGACGCTTTCTGTTCTGTGCTTCTGTAGTAGATTCACTGAGCCTCAAGTACAGATGTTCTATTTATTGCTGGTGAGCTTTATCTGCTTTGGGCCAATCTTTACATCCTTTCATTAGGCTTGATTTTTGTTCTCATCTACAAATTTGTGAAAATGCCTTGTGTTCACTCAGCCTCGGCCCCATCTTACAACATCTTTTGAATGCCTCTTGTACCATCCTAAAATCAAATTCAAATGTATTATACGACCTCCAAATATAATTTTTTTTTTTTACAAAATCAATATAGTGGCCTGGCTATAATACAATGAAGAAATAAAGGGAAATTAATTTATTATAAAATAGTATTTACTTCAACTGGGAATGAGTTTGGTAACTCTGGCTTGCCTGAGTCAGATGACACGAAGCATGGTCAGCTGCTGCTGTGCCTGTGTTCAGGATAGAAGCATCTTCCTTGTAACGGGGACAAATGCAGAATGGCGCTGATGTGGTACTGGCCATCAGATTCCAGGAGTGGCTTTGCCGTCTGTGAGCAGTTCTTCCAACATTGTGTACAAGCTGGACACGGTGGCACAGGCAACTTGGGGGGCTGTTTTAGTCAGCTTTTTCTCTATGACTAAAACAACTCACCCAGAACAACTATAGAGGAGGAAAGGTTTAATTAAGGGCTCACAGTGTCATAGGTCTCCATCCACAGACAACAGGCTCCATTCCTCGGGACTCAAGGTGAGGCGGGACATCATGGTGGAAGAGTGTGGCAGAGGGAAGCAGCTCACATGATGATCAGAAAGCAGAGAAAGGGGTCTCCACTCACCAGATACAAACAAATACCCCATAGCCATGCCCCAGTGCCCGCCATCTCCAGCCATGCCCCAATGCCCGCCGCCTCCAGCCACACCCCACCACCCTCCAGTTACCACTCAGTTGATTTCTATCAGGGGATTAACTCACTGATTGGGTTAAGACTCTCACAACCCCTTCATTTCTCCTCTGAACCTTCTTGCATTGTCTCACATGAGAGCTTTTGGGGTACCACCTCACACCCAAACCAGAACAGAGGCCCTTGGAAACTTAGAAAGACCCTGTCTCAAAATAAAAAATAAAAAGGACTCTGAATGTGGCTCAGTAGTTAAGTGCCCTGGGTTCAATAAATATACATAAATAAAAGTACAAAAAATATGCATAAATAAAAGCCAAAGTAGTGAACAACTGTTGGTGTGTTATGAGATAACAGCGAGTGCCAAGTTCTATCTCCCCATGTTTAGTGTCTGTTAAAGTCATGCCAAAATAATAATAATAACACGTTTAAAGTTTTTTCCATAAGTCACAACAGTTTCAGGCTCAGTTATAACAATTATGTACAATTGTAATGTTCACCGGGCTGACTCTGATGCAAAGCAGATGTGTTCAAGGGCTTTCTCAGGGTCAGCACCAGGGCTCCTGCTTACAGGAGGCGTTTAGCCAGCCGGAAGGTGCTTCGCAGTACGGCCACCAGCTGCTTCTCTCTACTTGACCCTTTTCAAGGTCTGTGACTGACCCAAAGCCTTGTCTTCTCCATGTCCTGAACCAAAACCTTCTCTGGCCTCAGAACCCTTTTGTGCAGGTTCACACAGAACAAATTGATTCCTCCTTCTCCCTGGCAACGCTTTAGATGTCTTAAGTGAGAGAAGCCAGTGCTACACCCACCTCTCTCCCTGGGGCCTTCCACCTCCTGGTTCCCTTAGTGACTCCTGCACGTCACCTGGTCTCTGAGGCCCGGTTTGCTCCTGTGTGAGATGGGATGGCTACAGGACCTGCCTCCCCAAGGACAGCCATGAGAAGCGCATGAGGTAATAAGTATGTTAGGAGGAGAAAGTCACTGGCCTGCTGTTTCCTATGAAGTGGACACAGGGACTGCAGGAGGTCCGGCCTCTTGCAGTATTGGTGACATTACTCCTGGGCCCCTGGGGTTCACATTTCTTTTTCCTTTTGAAAGACAGTATTGCTTGTGTTCCAGTTGGTCCAAGTCTGGACTCCACCTGCTCTCAGTGCCATGTTCCTGGCCAGTGAACAACCTGTTCTTCCTGCGTCAGGTTAGGATCCCGAGAGCTCCCGCCGCCCAGGGTTGCTTTCTTGAGAGCAGGAGACCACCTCCTTAGCATGCCTGGGACAGAGTCCAGGTCAGACATCAATACTGACCCTTTCCCTTTATGCTTGAGGCCCATAAGAGGGGCAAGGTCCCCGCGGCTCCTTGGCATCTCTTCCTCGTAGCCACCTCTGTCACTGAAGCCATCTGGGACTGAGTGCTCCTCCCAGGGCTGCCTTTCCCTGTGTCCTCTGGTTTGTTGCTCAGGTATTCGTCACGCATCTCACATGTGCAATGTGCGGGCACCTCCCTGGGCCCCGGGGGTGCCTCATGAATGAGACACATGGGAGCCCTGTGTGCAGAGCCTCCAAGTTACCATGGGGGAGAAACTGTCTTCCCCATGCGCCTTTGGTGTTGTCCCCCCTAGTGTCCCCAACTCACTCAGCTCCAGCCACCCGCTTCCTTGCTGTTTCTGGAACACACCTTTTTAAATCTGCAAGCCTCTTCGCCTCTACATCTTGCCTATCATTCCCCCTTTGTCTGTCTTGTTCTTTTCCACGGCACTGTCTCCGTCTGACCTACTGTGATTTTGCTCATTTTCGCTCTTTCCTTCTGTCTCTTTCCATGCAGATGTAACCTCCTCCAGGGTAGTAATTTTTTCAACTAATTTCACTGCTCCGTCTCCCTTACCTACAATCATGCCTGGCATACATTAGGCAGTAAGTATTTATTGTTGAGGTAAACAAATAATTTTGGAAATACAGTGCCATAGCAGTGCTCAAGGGAATCGTTGGGAAACGATGCTACTCCAGGAACATTGTTAATCTCTGGAGACATTTTTGCTGGTCACAACCAGGTAGATTGTCCCAGCATTTCACGGTGGGATCCAGGGAAACCGCTAAACACCCTATAGTGCATAAGAGAGTTTCCAACCATAAAGATTTGTCCTGCCTAAAATGTCAGTAGTACCTTGGACAAGAAAGTCAGGCATAAAATATTCTTCTCGAAAGGGAAGATTAAGAGAAGGGTCTCTGAGAACGTGGCAACTGAACTAAAGATGTGAAGAACAGGAAGGTGGCAGCCATGCTCAGAGCTGGAGTGAGAGCAGTCCACGCAGAGAACGGCAGGCACAAAGGCCGCAGGTGGGGTGTCCTGCAAGCCTTCCCAAACTGCAGACAGTCCTTGCCATATGTGGGCCATTCCTGCTCCTGCAAACCCTGCCCCTGCACCTATGTCTAGTAGTACTTGAGTCCGAGTCCCCAAACACTCAGGGTCAGAGTGCCATCTTTTTCTTGCCTTTGTGCCCTTTGGGTATTTGGCCCATCAGACACAATCTAGAACCAGGCACATGGTCTTGTCATCCTGACTTCACCCCAAGGTGACAGTGGCAGAATGCAGCCTCCAAGGAAAGGAGTCCACCCGAGCTGGCCTGGCCAATTCCGGGTCCACAGCCTGCTCTCTCCCCTGCTTGCTCTCCCACTGAGCTGCTCTGGCCTGCTGACTGACCGTTCCCCAGGCCCATTCCACACCCCAGAACCTGAGCTCTCCACCTGGACTGCTCCTCCAGCAACTGCCCTCGGGCTCCTTCCAGGACTCCCCCATCTCTGCTTAGGGCTCATCTCACAGCATGTGTCCCTAACTATCAAGCCAAAGCAGCACCCTCCAGCTCACTTTCCTCCAGTGTCAGGAAGAACAAGTTTTTGATGGTCCGACTCTGCCTGTTATGGTAGGCAGAATGCCCCCTCCACCCACACACAAAGTCCCTGTCCTAAGCCCTGGAACCTGTGAAGATGTTGTCACATGGCCAAAGAGGCTTTGAAGCTGTAATTATAGGCCTCAAAATAGAAAGCTTATGCTGGATGACCCAGTGGGCCCCGTCTAATCACCCGAGTCCATAAAAGCAGAGGCCCTTCTGCACCTGGACCAGGAGAGAAGGGCAAGTCACAGGAACCAGACGAGGAGGAAGGCTCCACCTGCCCTTGCTGGCGTGAACATGGAGAGAGCACCGGGCAAGGAATCTAGATGGCCTCTGAGAGGCTCCCAGCTGAGCTGGACAGGAGATGTGCACCTGTGGCTCTGAATTCTGCAATCAATATGAAGGAGCTTGCAGGTGGATTCTCCCCTAGAGCCTCCAGTGAAGCACCCAAGATGGCCATCACGGTGATTCTGACCTCACGGGCTCCAAGTAGATGACCTACCTAAGCCCCAAATATTCCAGACCCATATAGCTGTTAGATAATAGACGGATTCATTTTAAACTGCTCAAGGAATTTGTTGTGACAACAATAGGAATCTGAATCCTTATCTCTCCCCACAAGAGTGAAAGCCTGTGAGGACAGGGATCTTGTTCTACTCCTGTGTCCCTGTCTGGGACATGGAAATCTCTCAGTGAATATCAGTTGAATGAATAAAGGAGTTCCAGTCACCCTCCGCCTGCCTTTCTCCCCAGAGGGGACCATCAGGCTGATGGTCAGGAAGACGGGAGGGTGTGAGAAGTGGTGAGAGTCATCCCACATTCTCAGCATGCCCACCTTAGGCAGGTGCTCAGCAGGCACGGGGTGCCTGGCATTACCTTCTGTGCTAGGAACACAAATTTAAAAAATAAGATGTAGACTTTATTTGAATCACCATTATCCCCACCCCTCAAAAATCCAGGTGGTTCACCTGGTTTTTTAAAGAGAACAAGGTGAAGAACAATTAAGTGCAACATGGCCTGCACCTGCTAGGGGGTGGGGCGGGAAAGGCTGTGGAGCCAGGAGGACCACAGGTAGGGAAGAGGGGGGACCCGCCCGCTCAGGTGGGGAGCTGAGCAAATACTTGGTGAGGGAAGAGCACGCAGTTTGCCTTTTTAATACAACCAAAGATGCATGTTCTAGAGTATATGCCGGGCACAAAGGGAGCAAGGAAGAGTTCACTCATGAACCCCAGCCACTTATGATTCTTTGGAAGGCCTCAGGAAATCTTAGGAAATTCTCTTTTTTTTTTTTTGTGGAGGGGAGCTGACTCCTCACCTGTAAGGAGGGAGTATTAGTACAGACTCGTGGGACTCCAGGAAGAATGATGTGAATGGAAAATGCCTGGTGCATTCATCACGGTGACAGAGTATCTTAGAAAATAGTCTTTAAGGTGAAAGATTTCTCTGGGCTCACAGTTTCAGAGACTTATTGATTCCAGGCCTGTGGTGAGGCAGAATGTCATGGCGGAAGGGGGCAGCAGAGCAAAGTGGCTCACCTCCTGAGGGCCAGAAGCAGAGAGAGAGCTAGAGAGAGGGGGCCAGAGGCAAAATCAGCCCTTCAAAGACCTCCAATGACCTCCTTCTCTCAACGAGTCCCCACATCCCAAAGTTTGCACCACCTTCCACGGCACCACTAGCTGGGGACCAAGCCTTCAACACTTGAGCTTGGGGCACATTTGACATCCCAACTCTATCACCTGGCAAGCAATAACGCTCAAAAAAATGGCAGCCAAGACTCCCGACGCAGCTGTGTGGAGTGCAGGATCAAAAGCTCACGCGCCATTGGAGATGAGCAGGAGGCTCATCTGTGGCTGGGGCGGGCTTAGGCCTGAATGCTAAAGAGGCAGGACCGCCTTATCCAGCAGGCTGGGGGTTGGAAACAATAGTTTCCCGCCTGGCCCCAGAGAGAAGCCACCTGCACCCAACATCCTCTTCTCTTTTTATTGTCTCTATTTATGTCTTGTCCCTGAGCCAAGTTTTCTTCTCTCCAGACTGTGGCTGTAGCATGTGCAGACTGATTCAAAAGCACCCACCCGCAGCCCAGGGCACCCAGCCCACCCCGTCCCTGTAGCCCCGCCGGGTTCTCTGAGGCACCCCAGCAAGGCAGCCAAGCGAGAGCCCCCTCGTCAGACCTGACGGGGGCCTCTAATTAAACTGAGCACTGAAGAGTTTTCCCAGCTGCATCCTGAAAATATGGCAAGAGATCCCCTTGCCCTCCCCCCGGAGCCAAAGCCACTGTTCCAGAAGAATCACTCACCATTGCTTCCTCCCTTCCTGAGGCATGGGCCTCAGAGATATGTGTTTAATTCCAGGCTTCCAGAATCTCACTTAAGTGCAAGGGGTCTGCTCGCCACCCTCTCTCAGAGAGGCCCTCTCTTCTGAACTATTTTCCTTATACAATCATCCTGTTTCCTTGGTGGGTCTGGCCCTAAAGGCTCATGGATTGTTTGTTTGTTGTTTTCTAACATGTATTTTTTAGTTGGACACTGTATCTTTATTTTATTTTCATGTGGTACTGAGGACCGAACCCCTTGCCTCATGCATAGTGGGTGAGCGCTCTACCACTGAGCCCCAACCCCAGGCCCAGGCTCCTGTTTTTCCTCTCTTTTGCTAAATAAATCACAGGCTGCTGAGTGCTGAATAGAAAGGAGGGGGGAAAAAAAATCAAAACTTCCCCAGCTGAGCCGTGCTCCACCTGCAGTTGCCTCAGGTGAGCTGGAACGGCTGCATCTGCAGGCCCCGAATGCAGAGTACTGGGCTTGTCACTTACTGCTTGTGCAGCATGACCTTAAGGTAGTCAGGCCACTTCTTCAAGCCCCTTTGTCCTCTCCTGTGAATTGAGATTGATAATACTGGCTCAGACCATTTGGGCTCTATTCCTCAGCTGGGTAGCTTATAAGCAGCAAAAATTTATTTGAAGCCAGAATTCTGGAGACGGGGAAGTCCAGGATCCAGGCAGATGCATTTTCTGGTGAGGGCCCGCTTTCTGGTTCATGGACAGTACCCTTGTACCCATGTCCTCGAGTGTGGGAAGGGATGAGCCAGCTCTCTGGGGCCCCTCTCACAGGAGCACTGTTCTTACTCATGAGGGTCTTGCCTCTATGACCTAATCTCCTCTCAAAGGCCAACACTACAAATCAAAGACTGTGTTTCTTTCTGGAAAGACAGTGGGCACTCACTGACCAGCCACCATGGCACTGACATATAGCAATATATAAAGATACGTGCCCCTTATTCCCTGACAGGAAGTGCTATTAACAGTTTGCTGTTTATTCTTTGTGCTTTCTGCATGTGTAACTATCTTCTGCTCCTCTAAATCTGCATCTTCTTATGCATTGTTATGTGCCCTGTTTACTTAAAAATGAAATATTGCATGTCTTTCTAAATTAGCACATAAAGGTATGTTTTCTTTCTCTTTCAGAACTGCACAGTTTTCCCACTTCATGGGTACACCATAATTTATTCTTTTCATTTCCTACTGCATGGTATTTTAGTTGTTCCTAAGTTTTCTCCCAATTATGAACAATACCCATATGTAGACATCCTTATTATTTCTTTTTGTTTGCTTACTCAAGTATTAATATACAATAGATTCTAAGGAATGACTCCACTATATCCACTATATCGAATGTTAATGGAGATTTTAAATTTTGATAGATCAAAAATGCCAAAAGTATCATATAGTCAAAAATAGGTCATATTTTGAAGTAAACCATTTTAAAATTAAAGTGCATGTGCACCCCTATATGTTTCTGTGCTGGGCATGTAGCCTCTGTATTGCAAAAGAATTAGTATTTTGCAGAGCATCTACTTACTAGAGAGCTAGCTTCAGCTTTTTTAGATGAAGCAGATGGTCTCTGGCTAAAAGGCCCAGGCTTTGAAGCCATAAATCATGGACCAGCAGCCTCCTGGAGCAGAGCCTTTTCCTCACCATGGATTGCTCTACCTGGCTCTGTTTTTGAGCACTCACTGGGCTGAGTTGACCTAACCCAGCATAACACAAGGAGTGGCCTCCCATGCAAATTCTTTTGCTTTGCTGTGCTGGCCCTGGGAAGGTTGGGGCTTCTCTGTCACTCACTCAGGTCTTTAGCTCCCAAGAGCTTACAGGAGCTATGACCCAGAGCCCTGTGTGGCTCAGTGTGCAGTGAAAGACTGGAAGGAAGCTCATGATCCTGAACCTCTTCTCTATCAAGGGTCATCCGGCGGCCTTCGTTCTGTGCATGATTTTCTTGAAGATATATTTAGGATGGGAAGAAACATCTAATTTCTTTGGGGCTTCTCAAGTTCAAGGTAGTAATCTCCTTGATTTGACATGTGCTTTCATGTGCATTAGCTCACATAATCCCCATTTTACAGAGTAGCTGACGGAGGCTCGGTAAGGTTAATGGATTTCCCAAGCTAGCAGAGCCAGGAAACGCAGAGTCCAGTGCTTAAGCCTGCCTTCTAGGCTCCAGGGCCATGGGGCTTGGGAAAGTTTCTTAGTTCTGGGGATATGTTCAGCCCCCTCCCCGGTAAGCAAAGTTAGATGGCTGTGGACCCTCCTACTAACATTATGACTTCCAGGACACTCAATGGCACTGGGAATTCATGGCTGTATATTAGAATCACCTGGAAAGATTTTTATAAAGTCCTGGCATCCAAGACTCACCTCACACCAATCAAATCAGAATTTCTGGGCTGAGACGCCCAAATGCCAAGCTGGTGGTTCCTATCAACCCTCATGTCATTCCTGAGATTGTATTATTTCTACCTTCACTCCTTTTGGGGGCGGGGGGTGAATACCGGGGATTGAACTCAGGAAAACCCAACCACTGAGCCACATTCTCAGCCCTATTTTTGTATTTTATCTAGAGACAGGGTTTCACTGAGTTTCTTAGCACCTCAGTGACTGGCTTTGAAGTCTGGATCCTCCTGCCTCAGCCTCCCAAGCCGCTAGGATAACAGGCATGCACCACTGCACCTGGGTCTCCCTTCACCACTCTTTACCTGCACCGTTTTGTTAACTGTCACTGGACTCTTGGGCTCCTTAGCTGCTTGCATTTGGTTACATTCCTTCAGCAAAGATGAGTGGAGTATCAGCTGTGCATCATGTCACACCCCACACTAGGTTCTGGGGATGCTTGGGTGGCAAAAAGAAGCCACACAGACTGCTCTCAGGAGAGACCTACTGACAGTTACAAACCATTATAGTGCACATGATGCAGAAAGCCTGTGGGCCCAGAGAAGAGGGGGCCAGCAGGAGGCAGCACCAGGGGCCTATTTCCATTCCTGCCGCTGCCTGGATCCTGGCCCATAATCTCTTACTTTCCCTTATGGCTGACAAAACTCAGCTTAAAACACCAGGGATCACAGACAGGGAGACCAGCCTCCTACTCTTTCAGTCTCGTTGTGAGCTGCTCCCTGTCATCCACCATTATGCTTAAACAGCCCTCCTTGTCCTCCTGAGCCCTCAATTGCTGCATCTCGTTTTAGAACATATTTGACATTTCACCGCAGCAGGTCCAATGGATTTGAATCGGAATGGCGCCGAGGCTTCTGAATTGGTTAGCAGAGCCCCATGGGACTGCTCCCAGTGAAGGGGAATCTCGGCTAAGGTAATTATCCAAGAGAAATAGCCCATCTCTCAGCCTGATCGCTGTTGCACCAGGCAGGCTTTGCTTACCAGGCCCGCATGCATTAAACACAGACGTCACGGCCAGCCCAGGGAAGCAGGTTCGTCTGTAGCCAGGCTCAGTGACAAAGGCAAAAGACAGAGAACCTGGCCTTGTCTTCCAGACACCCAGCAAAAAAGTGGGAGTGGCGAGGCAATAAAAGTGAAGACACATTTATTATGTTTTCTTAATCTTTTCCAAGTCTATTTAGTATCTTCCTAATGAATATTTAACTGTTTACAGCTGAATCTGACATGTGCCAAATCTGGCTGTTGCCTGTTTTTTATGTCCTGAAGCTAAGAATGGTTTTAACACTTTTAGATAGTTGAGAAAAAAAAAAAATTTTTAAAGCAAATCTATTTTGTAGCACATGAAAGTTACATGAAATTCAAATTTCAGTGTCCATTAATAAAGCCCCGTGGGCTCACTGTCACGCCATTTATTTTCATTTGTCTGTGGCTACCTGAGGGTTGCAATGTCAGAAGTTGAGAAGTTGCTACTACAGAGACCTGAGGGTTTCCAAAGTCAAAAATATATACTTTCTGGCCCGTTAAGAAAGAACTTGTCCACCATGGTTTACAGCAAGCAGAAACAGTGGGTCTGGAGAAGGCTACAGCAGACTAGGGTTAGAATCCTGTCCGCACCACTCGTCTTTCCACAGCTGATGAATGGGAATAAGAACCCGATGCCGATAGGCTGCTCTGAGGAACAACGGAGCTGTTGGAGATGTAACATAAAACCCAATGGCCTAGAACTGGGATTGACATTCAGCAAACCTTAGTTACCTTCGCCCACCTAATTATACACACACAGTCTCCTGTCCAGGCACTGAAAGAAGGACAGGCTTATAGGAGCCCTGGTCATGCTCACAGCTGCAGAGATGGCACCGAAGCTGGGGAGAGAGGGAATGGAGATATTATGTCTATCTGATTAGAGTTGGCTCTCTCCTACTCCACGCTTCGCAGGAGGTCGGGGTCAGCCCTGGCGTATGGAAGGGGTTTAATAAACTTAATAAATTTAATATCATTGAATAATAGATGTGTTCTCACATTCTCTAATAATTGGTAAGGTTCTCTAATACCTGGCCTGCAGAGTCAATCAAAATGAGGCCCCAGGTTCTGCTCCTCTGTGCCTCTTCACACAAGCTCACTAATTTCTGTCCCCATGTCACCTGAAGATTCAGGTATTCAGAAAAATATTGCCTAGGATTGGTGTCATGACTGAATGAAACTTAATGCATGCCAGAGACATCTGCGACCCCAAAGAGGGGAAAGGCATAAAAAACTGAGTGACAGCTTGAACATCCAAGTCAGAACACTGATATTTTGGAATGCAGACTTCTTTGGGAGCTGTCTTGACGATTTGAGAGCAGGGATCCTGGCATGGTCTGGAGGTGGAGAGAAAGAGGAGAAAAATTCCAAGATGTAAATCTGGTCTAGCAGCAAGCGTCAGCATTTAAGGGGCAGCTTTATGGAATGGACACATAGGAAAGGGAACACGTGAACTGTTCAAAAGAAGCGGGGGAAGTGGACAGAGGATAAGCCAGCCATGTCGAGCGGCTGGACAAGTGTGCGATGGGGAAGAGCTGTGGTCATGAAGCCAGCCTGGGTGAGCTTGACAGTGAATGAGAAGCCACCAGTCACTTGCTTTAGGCCTGGAGACCTGTTGCAAATGAATCACTAGGTCCCTCCTAATGCACCCCACACCTCTTTCTCTTGAGCACATACTGCTTCAGCCTGGTTTCCAAGCTTGTTTCTGGTTTCACAGTTCTTTGGATTTATTTTATAGTGATTGGTTGATGAGGCAGAGGAAATACCTAAGTGTAATGGCAGTTCATCCCCGTTGTGAAGATTAATCTTTGTAAGTGGGGGGCCAACATGATTCCTTACACTGATTGCTGACACTGATTTTTAATGGTCTTTGATATAATAGGCGAACATAACCACAGATTAGTAAACAGGGACCATGCATCTTTGCAGGGGATGAGGGATAGATTCTCATACATCAAGAGCACAGTACTGTGTAATGGCACCAGCAGCTTCCAGAGCTTTAATTCACTCTGCACCAAGTCCAGCGCTGGGGCTTTCCATGCTGTCCTTGCATCATCCCCACCACGTCCTTGACCAGAAGGACTGCACACTGTATTCATTAGCTCACTCTTAGTAGCAAAGCCAAGACTGGAACATTGATCTTTCTGTCACTCCAGCCTGTTTTGCCTTATGTATATGATCTGCTGATATCTTCACTCCCTGCCTGTGAAGGCAGCAAGGGCAGAAGGAAAGAGAAAGGAATGGCTTTAGCTTGCTGTTGCTACCAGGATTCTATGATGGACAGTAACAGGGACAGAACTCTCTGAGGAGGTGGCATTTTGGTCCAGACCTGAAGAGTGACCTCAAGTCAGCTGTGCACAAACCCAGAAGATAAGAACACAGCAGACCAGACATGGCACTAGCTTGTTCTGGAATTGGCCGGGGAAGGAATCAATCCAGATGAGACCAGGAGCTTTTACGAATCTGTGGTTATGTTCGCCTGTTATATCAAAGACCATAAAAATCATTAAAAGACCAAAGGCTTTCTGGGCCATGATAGGATGACACAGAGTCTGAATCTTGTTCTGTGACACAGTGGTAAGGGTAGCACCTGGCTGGGATATCAACACTCTTTCGTACTTGGTCAACTAGCAATAATAGATACTGTGAAATTTTATTTATGAGACCTTATTCAGCAGTGACTTCACGAGACCTTTCCTTGCATATCGACAAGGTGGTATTGATTTGCACACTAAGAGTCCTTGCCCCTCCCCAACATCCCTGGTCATCTCTCCAAGTGTTCATATGATTGTAGACTCTGAGCTACAGGTTCCTAATTCTGTGTTTCAACTGTTGAGTATTCTCAGAGAAATGGTGGCTTCTTCCCCTATGCTTCTTCCTGGCCCCTTGCAGCTTCTTCTGACTCTTAGGTGATGGTGCAGATGACTCTGGGATGTGGAGCCTGGGGAAAAATGAGCCATCCAGCACTACCTGAGGCCTCTCCTCACTCCCTCTCCTCCCATTTCCTCCTCTTGGGATTTTCGCCAACAGACGTGCTCAAAAATCTTTGTATGATTAGAGAAAGTTTTTTTTTAATAAAATGGACTAATATTCTGCCAAGAGTGTAATATTCCCTACAAGAAGCTTGCCTTTGGAGATAAAGACTGTGTTATTCCCCCACAGTGCACAGATTCTCGAGATCAGAGATCCAAGGAGGCCGAGACACTCCCCAGGGTCTCTTAACCAAGGGGTGTCAGAAACTAGAATCAGATCCAGATCTGTGTGGCTCTAATCCAAGCTCTTTCTAGTGCTCTCTACTTAGACCAAAAGGCAGATAATGGGCCGAGGAGGTCAGCCAGAGAGAACTTCCTACTAGGCAGCATCTGTGACATCCTTCGCCCTGGGTGGAAGATGGGTCCTCATTTAACAGACGATCAGATTTTGACTGCATGGCCTCATTTGTCCTGGCAGAAGGCTAGAGAGACCCCTACCTCACCCCCATTTATCCAGAACCAGCTACCTACTTCCTCCAGAGTCCTGAGAGGACTTTATCCCAGTAGAGGAAGCACTGCTTATGATGACCACCTGCCCTTGGCAGCTGGCACGGGAGAGGACCTGTGGTTGTGACCGTCTCATTTGTGTGTATCCCAGCACTTTCCACAGTTAGTCACTCTGCAGATGATAATGAGGGCTCTGAAATACTGCTGGGCAGGCCTCTGGCTCATTTCAGATCTCACGCCCTCGTTTGTCCATTCATTCATAAACATTCTCTGCTGGGCCTGCCGTGTCCCTCATGGACACTGGTGTGCAGCAATGACACCATCTGTGCCCTGGGCAACTCCACATCTCACGGGGACAGGACGGAAGACCGTCCAGCAGTGAGATGAATGTTGCAACAGCATCTCAGTGAAGAGGAGGCAGGTGGGTGGTGGGCTGTGGTCCTGGGGGCTTGAGAAGAGAAGGCTGGGAGGAAGGAGGAGCAGAGCGAGTGGAGACTGAGTGGAGGATGGGGAGAAAGAGCACCTCAAGTCCTGGAAGAGCGTGCAACTACGCTGAGCCCCTTTGGAACTCAGAACTCTGGCTTTAAAGAGATTCATAATGGGTTCTGAAGGGATCCAGGGGCAAGAGAGAAAAAGGTAAAGGAAGCACTGCTTACAATGACACCTGCCCCTGGCAGCTGACAGGAGAGAGGAGAAGTCCTTCATTCTCTTACCCTGCTACCCAGCAAGGAGCCCATCCATCGGGGAGCCCCTGTGCTGGCCAAAGAGACTAAGAGGCCCCCAGATCATTGCTCCAGTATGGCTTCCCCTCACTTCTCAGTCCCTCATGTCACAGAAGCAGAAATGCCTTTCTGGAAAAGAAGATTCCCCTGCGTTAAACAGGTCCGTAAGAGGACAGTGCAGTTTGGCCCCACCACTTTCCTTACTTTGGAAAAGTTATCATCAGAGGAAGGGCATTTGCCACTTTGAAAGCTGGAGCCAGGGTAATTCTGCACATCCTTTTTAAAGGATTGGCAACACAACAAAGCTAGTTCTGATTCTTTGTGCCCAACACTAAATGCATGTCCCACTAATCTAATTTCTAGAAAATCCTCTTCCATAGGCCCGTGGGTTTTCCCTCGGCAGGCTGGCGAAGAGCAGATAGGCCCATTCATTAGCACGGGTCAGACCTCAAAGTGCTGCCAAGGCCCCGTGGTTACCAGAGTTCCCTCCCAGTGGGTAGGAGCCGGTACTGACAGTCCCAGCTCTAGCATTTGTTGAACACTTGTTGGGAATGTGGTTTTTCAGCTGAATTATCATCATGATTAACCTCACAGCAGCCGTGAGCAGACGCTCCTTGCCTTCTCTAGTGTTATCAGCTGGCACAGGGCCTTTGCCTCTGAGCATCAGCATGGCATGGCGCACTACCTCGCCTCCTGCAGGTCTTGGCTCAGATATCCCCACTTCAGAGAAGCCTGTGCTGACCACCCACTTAGCTCTCAACATACCCTGCTTCTCCTTTCCTCTCTGCCCTGCTGTATTTTTATTATCCTTTATGCTATATGTTTAGCTTACTTTCCTCTTCTGGTAGCTTACAGGCCCCACCAGGGTGAGGATCTCTATTTTCTAGTGGGTTCCAGTACATAGGAAACTCTCGAAAGACACTAGTGAATGAGAACAATAAAACATGATATCCTCCAACCTATTTTGCAACCTAGGAAAAAAAAGTTTGTAGAAATTAGCTTATGTGTCCCAATATGGAAAAGAGATACTGGATCTAGACTTAATCTGGGTCTCAGGCCTCGGTGTTTTTACAACACCATGTGCCAGCACTGGACCAAATACAAAGCCTTCTGTAGACCCATGGTTGAATCAAGACATAAGGAGATGCTACTGCCTGCTGCTTCCATTCAAGTGTTCCCTCGAAGTCCGCTTATTAGCACACAGGATGACAGGATTTGTCTTAATGAAGGCGTGTTTTCCAGCCCCTCCTCTGCTGTAGGACTGAGATTGTGGAGATCCAGAAAAAAAATAAAGGCTGGTCTCAGTTTTTTTGAGGTTCACTCCTGTTCAGCAGCAATGCAGGACGTTAACACTGGTATCAGGAAGACCTACTGTGTGCCATATGCTGTGTTGGAAGCTGTGGGTACAATGAGACATACTGGAGCTCATTCTTTGGTGATACAAGGCGTCTACAATAGCTACAGCTCTGAAAAAGACAGACCGGGTTACATTGGTTTGTTTGCGGCCACAGTCCTGTCCTAGTTATGTCCTGCTTCCTCTCGTGGACACCAGTATTGGGAAATGCATGGGCCTTGGAGCAGAGGAAACTGGGTTTGAATCTGGGTCCTCACTTTTTAGCTCATTAGTTACTTATTCAGCCTTTTGGGGACGTTTTGTGTAGGGAGCAGTTCATGGGCATGCCAGGGGCCATGCCTGAAACCTGGTGTGCTGCTGCCTTTGTTGTTAGTTATCAGTATCATCAGTAAGTGTTATCATCCAGCTTCTGAGTGGGTGGTGAGTGGTGAATTCCATGCCCACAGAAAGAACCTAGTTTTGGTTTAAAAACCTACCCCAGGTAATAACCACAGCTCCCTGTTAAATTGAGACTAATCATCAGGGGCACAACAAAAGGGACCGAGAGCAGGTTGAAGACCTCGCATCCATATTCTAATTCTGCCACCATGTTGGATTCCTGACCTTGGGCACTGACCGGACACCTCTGAGTCTCCCTTTGCTCCTCTAGAAGATGCAGAACTTGCCCTGGTGAGTCCAGTGTCCTCCCCAGTCCGTGGGCCTCTGGCTCTGTGGTGTGGCTCTTCATTCAGCATGCTACAGGTCTACCCAAGTCAGCACAGAGTGTCACTGGAGTCAGGAAGACCCAGCTGTGCCACTCACAGCTATATGCCATCTTGGAGCTTCATTTTCCTTATTAAGTAAACTAAAACATCCCGATTTCGTGATGTAAAAACCTCATAGGATTAGCAGACGTCACATACGGGCATACGGGCAACAGGATCCTGTGAAGAATAGATCTAATTAGATGGCTCAAGCTATTTCAGTGAAAGGACTGTTATAGGGATGGAGGGGCAGGACTACAGGTCTCGATGGAAGAAGCAGAGAACTGTAACCAGGTCTGGCCTAAGAAATCTGGGTTACTTTCTTATGAAGGACATAGCCAACTACCACAGAGTAGGTGATTTGTACAACCAAATGTGCATTCTCATACTCCTGGAAGCCCAAGAGGGAGGAGTGACAGGGGATTCCTCCTTGGCCTGTAGGCAGCCGTCTCTCCGTGTGCCCCCCGTGGTTTCCTTCCGTGTCTCTGTGTCCTGATCTCCTCTTGCCAGTCGGATTGGAGTCAGGAAGCTTACCCTAAAAGAAATACGTCACACCCCATTTTGACTTAATCACCCTTTAAAGATCCTGTCTCCACATACAGTCACGTTCGGGGCAGGGGGGTAAGGAATTCAACATAAGACCTCGAGGGGACACGATTCAGTCTACCAAGAAGCAGGAGGAAGAGGCAACGCTGCCAGAACCCGGTGGGGACATGTCCTGGAGGAAGGCCACCCTGCGGAGGCTGCAGCGGGGGAGACAAGGTGCTCTTGGAAACAGTCCCGTGAAGGGAAGTGCCCTCTCTTTCCTTCCCCCCTCCAAGTCTGTTTTCAGTGCTTCCAACAAGCAGGAGCCTCGGGGATCCCAGATGATTCACTGCATGGGGGTGAGTCTGCAGGGCACAGGGAGCAGCAGGATGGACTCGCCAGTGGATTCGTGGAGAATCTGCAGTATAATACTTAGGAGTCCCTGGCACGTAGGAGGCATGCAAGAAGTGTGCGTTCCTTCTCCCTCAAGAGCATCGATGCCAAGTAAAGAAGTGGGCTGTGAGCTTCACATACCTCACTTGATGTTCTTGCAGCGAGAACATCAAGCTGGTTTTCTTTGAGCCTGGGAACAAGTGCATAATAAAAGCATGCACAATGGTGCCCTTCCAGTCCTGCTCACTTTGCTCGAGTTCAGAACGACAGAGAGCTCTGTGCCCTTTGGGCAGCCATTCATTCATCCGTCGCTGCATCAGACGCCAGCACATGTTCAACTGGTCAGAACTGTTCAGCCACCCAAGCTCCCTCACCCCTGTTGGTAGGCAAATGAGACATTATCTTGTGCAGTGAAGCATCTACCAGACTGGTAGGGAGAGGCAGGCTCATTATGTGTAAAAAAAAATTAAAATCTCCATGCCAACAAGCAGGTCAGCACATCTGACTTCCATTCAGAGAGTTGTAGTCATTTTTCAATAGCTGGTGTAAGGCTTGGGGAGTGTCAGACATTCACTGTGCCGTGCCTCTAGGCTCTGCTGTGCCATCCTGGGCTATTGTATCTGCCTCCAGCTTTTCTGAGCATCGTTTTGTACTCCATTTTATTCAAGAGAGATGATAAGATCAATATCTTGGTACTCTATATATGGTTCCCTATAGCTCCAGAAACACCTTCCTGAAAGAGGCAGACAAGCAAGTCCTAATAACTACCTTGCCCGTAGTGGCCTGAGCATATTCAGGATGTCTTTCTTCAATGTCTGCATCTCCTACTTTTGTCTCAGATTGGGTCCTGTAAGAAACTTGATCTCCTGATGAATCTTCTGGGTGGAGGAAAACAAGACCCATGGAGTAATGAGTGTGATTTATGCCCTGGGTTTTGGTCATCTAAAATGGGCATAATTACTCAGGTTCTAAGAATTAATGATCACCCAAAAATCTGTTCAAATCTGAAAGATGACAGTAAGAAGATGACCAAAGTCCACAACTTAGCGTCCTTAAGAATTAAGTTATTCTTGTATGTTTCTCTGGAGCAAGGCAAAAGGTTTTTGGGTGCTGATGCTTAAGTTAATTCCCTAGAACTGCCATACCAAGGTACAGGTTGGGCATCCCTCATCCAAGGTCTGAAGTTGTAAATGCTTCAAAATCTGAAACTTTTTGAGCATCAGCATGATGCCCCAGTGGAAGATTCCACACCTAACCTCAGCAGACAGAATGCAATAAAAATACAGGTGCACTTCAGACGCTCTGTATGACCCTTGGGCTGTGCACAGAAGACATGTGAGAAATACAGAGAAAGACTATGTTAGACTGAGGTCCTATCCCTGAATCATCTCATTATCTATGTACAAATATTCCAAAAGATGAAAAAAAATTCCAAAATCTAAAACATTTATGGTCACAAGCATTTCAGAAGGAGTAGTAGACATGTGCCACAAACTAGGTAGCTTTAAAAAAAAATAGAAACTTAATCTTTCTGATTACGGAGGCTAAAAGTGCAAGTCAGGTGTTAGCCAGGCCACGCTTTCTCTGAAGCCTCTGGTCACAGCCCCTTTTCTTCTTCCAGCTCTGGGACCCAGGCTGGATCCTGACTTGCAGTATCATAACTCCTACGTACTCCTCTGGGTTCCTGTGGCCATCTTCCCTCTGTGTCAGTCTCTCTTCTCATAAGGACATCAGCCATTGGGTTAGGGTTCAGCTTAACACAGTACAACCTCATCCTACATTGATTACATCTGCAAAGACCCCATTTCCAACTTAAGATCACTTTTACAGGTGCTTGGGTTAGGACTTGAACATATTGTTTTGATGGCCACAGTTCAACCCATGAAAGTGCTTTTTTCGTAACTGGTTTTTTTTTTTTTTTTCAAAAAATTTTATTATTAAGCAGTATAAAATTTAATAGTTACTTTAAGATTTTTTTGCATTTTTTCTTGGTTTACTCAATTATACATAAAAATAAAGACTGAAATTTTGATTATTAGAATTTAGATGAACTTACATAATAAAATCACTGTTTTCTTCTTATTTTTGTTATTCGTAACTGTTTTTTAAAACCACTCTCTAGTTAAGAGGATTTTTTTTTTTTTGGTAGAATCTTCTGAGGTCTGAAGAGTTGACCAATCTGGTGCCACGTGTTATGTGTTGATAGAGGGACATGGAGACTCGTAGAAGAAGGAGAGAGATCACAGAAAGAAGGGTAGAGGGCCTCTGGGAAATAAGTCTTTGGCCTTCTTTATTTTGTGTTAAATTGTTTTACTTTAAGCCAATCACCTTTCTGAGCTTCATTTTACTCAGGGAAATGGGGATGGGATGGGCTCATTGAGTTGATAACTTCTTTGAGGATCAGTCTAGCTTAATACTCCATGGTTTCCAAAAGACTGATAGGGTGGGCAGCCATCACCTCCTATGCAGGGGAGTCCAGCCAGCTTTGAGAAATGGGTCTCTACTGGTGCATCGTTAGACATATAGAGCCAGAGACCACTTGTCTCCAATCATCTTTAGAAACCACCTAGATTAAAAAAAAATAAAAATAAAGAGAGAAACTAAAAATAAAAATAAAGAGAGAAACTCCTACAAACCATTAAGAAAAAGGCAAACAACCCAATAGAAAAATGAGCAAAAGATTTGAACAGGCATTTCCCAAAAGAGGATACCCAAATGGGCAATTTGCATGTGAAAAGATGCAGAGTTTTTTCGTCATTAAAAATGCAAACTAAAATCCATAATGCAATACCACAACACTGTGCCAAGTTTAAACCTTTTCCAGAAGGTCTAAAATGCAAAAAGCCAGAGAATGACAGTTATCAGTGGGAACAGAGAACCATATTACCTTGCATGCACAACTGATAGGAGTAGAAATAGCAAGAACTGCTTTGTGACGTCTACTTAAGCTAAACATGTGCCAACCCACTGACCCAGGAAGTGCACTCCTAGGTGCACATCCAGCATACCTGTGGTTACTAGTGGTTGCTTTGTGTTCAGCTCTTGTATCTTTGCAAGAGATGATTTTAAGCAAGACATGAGGCATAGTGAAAGTACAGCAATATTTATTAGAAGACAAAGAAGGAGGTAGGGAAATGGCACACTCAAGGGAGAGATTGGATCCTCAGAGAGGAGCACAACAACTCATTTCTTTGTGAGCTGGGTTTTTATTGGGTTTAAGGGGTAGTTTTTAGAGGATCTCACCTAAGCATCACCTCCTAACTCTTGATTGACCATTGGATGGTATCAGGTTTCTAAATCCCTATTGTGTAAGTCTAACTCATGAGTGTCCAAGGGAAACCCACATAGGCCAAAATTCGTAATTATAGTAAGTTTAAATAACATGTCAAGACCTAAAGAGAACTTTGGTCATCCTGACTCGTGCTGGCCAATTTTACCTGCACTTGGTTTTGTGGACCGAGTCCACTGAGCTCTCCAGCCTCTGTCAGGGCAGACTTTTTTTTTTTTTTTTTTCTTAATCAAAGGAGCAGTCTTGGGCAAACACTCCTCAGCCCTGTGAATAAGTACCTTAAGTCAGAATCGGTCTAGGATAAATTTATGTAATTTGTTTCTTTAAAATCATTTTGAGAGTTGGCTTGTAGGCTCCATCTGGCAAATTAACCTCTTAATTTCTGTGTCCCCACCACTCATGTCTACCTGCCACCTATCACTATGACAATAAAAGATGCACTCAGAATGTTTCATAACAGCTTCCCAAACTGCAAGGAACCTAAATGCCCACAAGCAGGATCAATGGAATAAGATGTCATGACATGACACATCATTAGGCAGCATTAACATGAACAAACTGTAACTGCAGGCTGTGTTACGGGCAGACTTCACGCACATCAGATTGGACCAAAATGCCAGTCACAAAAAGGGTGTGTATTGTATGACTCGATTGATAGGAAGTTCAGAAATGAATAGATCTGAACTACGGTCTTCGCTGTGGGGATAAGATAGTGCAAGGAGATTCTGTGCTGCCAGAAATATTTTGATTCTGGTCTGCGTTTTAGTTACGTAGTGAGTTCACTCAGTGACAATTCATCACACTGTATACTACGATTTCTGTACTTTTCTAAATGTATTGTGTTCATCATTATAATGTTTGCTGATAAAAGCAAAAAAGAAAAAGAAGAAATATTCTGCCAGGTATTAGCCAGCCACCAAACCCCAAGTTCTTAGCCCTGTTACAGTCTTGGCCAAGCGTTGTCAATGAGATGAAGTGTTAAGTGTTGTTCTCTTAAAAGACTTTGCCCATGACCTGAGTTCCAACCACTTCCTCTGCCTAAAACATACTTCTTTCTGTCTGTTTGAGCATCCGTAGCACTTTCAAGCTGTCAGGAGCAGGGGGCCATTTATTTTCTCTCTATCCCAAGTACCTGGCATGTACAAACTGCTCAATAAATATTTATCCAATGAGTGAATAAGTGAATGACTACTAGCCTTCTATGGCCTTTCTACTGTGTCTTATCCACACTTTGATAAAACCCAGCAATATCAGCAGAATGTTTCAGGTGGAAGGTCCCATTTTCTCTCTCTCTTACTCTGGTAAAAGAGCTTTTAGCAAGGAAAAAGTTAAAAAGCAATGGTAGACCACAGAACCTTTTAATTTATTTGATCAAAAGTGAGTCCCAGGTAAAATCAGCAGGGGATTTTAAATTAAGTCGTTTTTAATAAACTTGCCTTCTTATTGGGTCATGCATGAAAAGAGAACTCGGGGGCTTCAAAGCAGAGGGAGCAAGTGGTGATTTCGAGGGTCATTTTCATAAACATCTCTGGGATGAGAGCCTCCTGCTCCCAGGAGCTTCCTACAGAGCCGTTGCTCAGTGCCCACTTAAGGTTTCTCTGCTCCAGACCAGGGAGTAAAGCCACAGGAACCGCTGGGGAACCAAGGAACAAATCTTCTGTTTGGCTGGCAGCCTGTGCAATACAGGTGGAGCTGAGAAAATGCAGACAGAAGCCATGGGGACCCAAAGTGAAGGGGGCCAGCATCTATGAGATTCCTGCAGCGGCCAGAGCTGGTGAAAAACCACCTTCGAAATTAACTCTGTACCATGTTTTATGGAATCCTCTTTAACTCTGCTTCCTGTAGGGAGTCCTAGACTTATTCCCTTCTTTAGTCATTCTTCCTCAACATCCGCTAGCATCCTGTGCAATGTCACTGTGGGAAATGCTGAGTTGAGTAATAAAAGGTGGAATTGGAAGCCTGCTGGGCACCAGGCTGCAGGAGTCACGTGGCCACTTTGGACCTCAGCTTCTCCACCAGGTTGAAGGAAGCACGTGGCCTGAATTGGCTTAGCCAGGCCTCGCCTTATTCTTCAGCTTGGCTAAAGCCTGAAAGCGGGCTGCAAATAAAGAAAAGGAGGGAGGGATGAAGAGGAAGTAGCCGAAGATCTCTTAACCCGGGTCTTCCCCTTGCCTGCAGGAGGAGTCTGCACATTCCGAGAAGGGCCCAAGTGGGCTCAGGTACAGAAAGGCAGAATCCCCCAACACGCAAGAGGGAAGGGTGGCCTGAGTCAGCTCTGAAACCTGTCCTGATGAAACAGTCCTGGGCTCCAACTAGTTACCCAGTCACTTAGGGGAGATGCAGCCCTGTGCTGGGGGACTGTCCTCATGGAAGTCCTGCCCTGACCTTCTTGATGCAATGTGTGGCCTCCTCCCAGGTTTCTAGGGGCAAGCTGGCTGTGATCTGTGATCTCTGACATATACTCTCAGGTCCTCTAGGAACTGCTGCTTTGATTAACTGGGTCTGATCACACTTAGTGTGAGCACATTCTCAGACACACTTACATGCACACACATACAAACACACACACACAGCATCATTGAAAGACCACAGTTAGAAAATGAGATTTACTTTGGCACTTACAAGGTAGTTTTTTATAAAAGTATCCATTTTTATAAAAGTATACAAGCATAGATATGTGTTATTCTAATTAGGACCCCATTCTTAATTTCTTCATTTGTGAAATGGGGATAATTCCATCACCCTTGCATTTATTTTTCTTTTCTTTCTTTTTTTTTTTTTTTGGTACCCAGGGGCACTTAGTCTCTGAGCCACATCCCCAGTTATTTCTTTTTTATTTTTAATTTTGAGACAGGATCTCTTTAAGTTACTTAGGGCTTCGCTAAATTGCTGAGACTGGCTTTGAACTTATAATCCTTCTGCTTCAGCCTCCAGAGTCACTGGGATTATAGGCATGCACCTGTGCGCCCAGCCTCCCTTGCAAATTTGTTGCAAGAATCAGAGGTCTTGTAAGCAAACTACTTGCTCCAGTAGATAGCAGTTGCTTGAAAGATGATAGGTATCATCATCATTGTCACCAGTTTTCGCCTCCGTTTTGCAATTGCACTGGTAAAAATCAATGTCTGCCTCATACAAAGAAATTTTTAAAAGTACGCTTGTCTCTTGTCTCTGCAGATACCTCCTTATGTTGTCTGCTATAGAGCTATCAGTTTAGAGGGGAAAATTGCCCTCCAATGCCCAGATGAAACAGTGTACCAATGGACCAGCTGTTCAAGGGAGAAGTCTTTGGTTTTGAATTTATTTTTTCATTCATTCATTTCCTGTTGGGTCTATGCTCCTGCACAGCAGTTGTAGGTGAAGCCCTGAGGCCTGGCACCCCCTGATCTGCTCCTCTGAGAGGCCCTGTCAAATCTAAGCCACTCTGCCTCCATGCAGAGCACTCCAGGGCAAAGGGCCGGCTCCGTACTCCTGGACCCAAAGGCAAACATGGAAATGGGCAGACTACACAGCAGCAAATGCCAGACAAAGGCCAAAATCAAACATTTTGCCACCACATTATTCCTGAAAGCAGAAAAGCAGTGTCAACATCCGACTTGGGGCATGCATTTCAAAACCAGATCTGTGTCGTTTCAGCCTGAAAAGGTGCAATTGAAGGTGCAACCATTTTCATTATTTTAACCAGTGTGCACTTAAAAAGCTTGTCCCTGCTTTGCCTACATGCACATGATTTATATTAATTCAGGTGGGAATTATACAAGTTCCAGTGAGTGAGAATTAGGCACCTTAATGGGGAAATGCACAGTTTCTGTGACTGTTGTTTATTAAGCTTTTGTGTACCACTTTATATTTCAAAAGCCCTTTCTAGTCATTAGTTACAATATCTCCCCAGCACCCTATGAGTGAGGTCAATAAATAGCTGGGGTTGTGTTCATCTTAGAAATATTGTTTTTCAGCTCTTTTGGTTATTTAGAGTTCTTTTTCTCTTGAAAGGACTGTTTTTCTGGCCTTTTTACCACCTATGTGCATACTCCTAACCTTTGAAGAAACGGGCAGATTCTCTCCTAAGCTTCTATCAGTGTGATTAGATTTCACATTCTAAGCAAACTCCTAAGCTGCTTAGGAACATAATTTATGCACATAATTTTCCATGTGGTGGATTTTCTTGCCTTTGTTATTATTTTTTTTTCCTTCCCTGTGGTTGTGTCTCTTAGCTGCCACTTGCAGGAACCCCAGGGGATGTCCTAATAACACTGGTGGTGACACCATAAACAGACTATAATCAGAAGACTGAGGGGCCCGGAAATATGTAAAAATGTTGCTGGTATATCAAGTGTCCAGTACGTTGCGCACACACAACGGGACATTGAAGATTTTTCAAATGATCTGTAAATTCAGGCTCCTTCATGAATTACTAGGTCAGGATATTAATGAGCAATTACTAGTTCTCAATTCAGCATTAATGGATCCTGTTCCTACTGTATACTTTTTTGTGGTGCTGGGGATTGAACCCAGGGCCTTGTGCATGCAAGGCAAGCACTGTATACCAACTGAGCTATATCCCCTGAACTTTTGAAGATACAATTAATCCTCCAAAAATGTGGGATTGTCCCATATTACAAATAAGGAACCAAGGCTCAGAATCGTAGTGGCCTTTCCAGGAGTCACTTCTGCAGTGAGTAACATCAGGACTCATTTTTCCCATACTGTGGTTCTTTCTCTGCATTCAGCCTCCCTTTCCAGGGTGGCTCCAACAGCACCCGTGTCCCCAAGATTCTTTCTGTTGCATTAGTGTGAGGACATGAGGATATTTATTTTATGACTAACCTGTAGCTAATTATAGATTCATGCGCAAACACAAATGTTTTTCCCTGTGCTACACAACTTTAGGTATCCTCTTTTTAATCATCTTTTTGGGGAGAAGAGGTGGAAATGGACCATTACCATTTTAGTTCTGCTACTCAAGTGTGGTGGGGAAATCTGCTATCTACCTGATCATCATTCAGAAGCCCATCCCAGTGAATCCCCTGTCCTGCAGGGAGAAGCCTGGCTGGCTTGACCTTCACTCTTGTTGTCTCTCACTGAGATAATCCTCTGCATCCTGAAGGTGATGGTTTAGGCATCCTTTATTCAGGAAGCTTTTCCTTGATGCTTCCCCTTGACTGCAACCTTGCTCCTTGTCCCCCAACGACCACAGCAGTTCCACCACCTGCCATTGGTCAGGAAGGTGCATCTTGCCTCTTGTTAGTTACCATCCTCTTCCCTGTTAGGCTTTGCTCCCTAAAAACAAGGATTGTGTTCCACTCAGTTCCCAGTTAACTCAGTGAATAAAACAGGGGAAAAATTCCTTGAACGAACTACAGAAAAAATAAGTTCTGAATTCAAGGCCCATATTAAAGGCCAGACAGGGCCCCAGTGGTGGGCTTGTGAGGTCAAGGATAGCGCACTAGCAGACCTGGAAGCTGCGATTCCCATGTGCCATTGTGCCAGTTCTGCTGGAAAGAGTGATCTGATGGAAAGGAAAAGAATTAACTCGTGGCAAAACTCAGATGGAGCTGCCCTAACCAAGGGTCAGGGCTTGTTCTTTAAACCAGTCTGAGATACCAGAGGCTTTGATCTTATGGAATGACTTGATAAAGCATTAGGTTGGCATTTCTAAAACAAATTTAGTCCCGGCCATTTCCTTGCTCAAAACCCTTCTCTAGCTCCCAGGAATCCTCAGCAGAATTTCCCAATCAGTGTGCCATACACGGGTGACATTCCCTGAGCTTTGGGGTAATTGATTGGGGCCAGGGCAGCTGGAGCCCCTGGATCAGCCCTTCTGTCCATGGGTTATTAGAACATCATTTTAATCTTGGAAATTGCATGGAAATGGTGGAAAGCACCTGTGCATAAATGAAAGACTTTTCAACTCATTCCCTGCTCACCTTCTAACAGTTGCCCCATAGCATCCCATATTAACCAGCACACTCTCTGGGTCATGCATAATCCAGTCTTGCTACCCTGTCTCCTCCCTCCATTCCTTGGTCCATGTTGCTTCCCCAGACTCCCCACCCCCCTCCCCAGATGCCTGACCAGATCCCAGCCAGGCCCGGTGAGCGCCCCCACCCCAAGTCCCATTAATAAGCAGCACTCATCCTCAGTGACTGCAGTGATTACGTGGAATCCTAGTGGAGTGGGAGTCAGAGAGATGGAATCTGTATTCCCACAGAAAGGCCTGGCAAATGTTGCCCCTCCGGTAAATGTATGTTGAGCTAAGATCTTAAATGTATCCCATGAGACTGGGAAACAACGGGAAGAAAACCAAGTGCAAGTCAGCCTCCATTGGTTAGCACAGAGTAGACACTCAATAAATAACTTGAATGAATGAAAGAAGAAAGGTAAAACTCATTTTTTAGTGTGGAATCCGTGAGTCTCAGTGAAGACATGACTAGTAGAGAGAAGGAAGATGGAGTAGTTGGAGATGTTTCAGAACAAGTCGCACCATCAACACTACAGTTCTTATACAACTTTGGAGGCATTTCCTGGCTAAATCCTCATGCCTTTGCCCAAGGAGACATGAATTGGGATCAGGATGTTCATTGCAGCAGCATTTTTTGATGGGGGTGGTTTGGGATTTTTTGGGGGGCACTCGACCACTGAGACGCATCCCCAGCCTTATTTTGCATTTTATTTAGAGACAGGGTCTCATTGACTTGCCTAGTGTCTCATCATTGCTGAGGCTGCCTTTGAACTCTCGATCCTCCTGATTCAGCCTACCAAGCTGCTGGGATTACAGGCCTGTACCACCACGCCCCGCTGCAGCATTGTTTATAACAGCAAAAACATAGGCCATAACTAAATATAGTTCAGGAGGGGAATACTCAAAAAAAATTGTGGTATGTTTATAAAATGAATGAAGTAATTGCATATTTGAAATATTGACATGGTTAAATCTTTTTTTTTTTAATACCAGTAGGTTTTTCCTTTATTTTTTTTCCCTATAGTTAACACAGGTAAATATACAGTGATACTGGGGCTGGGGATGTGGCTCAAGCGGTAGCGCGCTCGCCTGGCATGCGTGCAGCCTGGGTTCAATCCTCAGTACCACAAACAAATAAAAATGTTGTGTCCACTGAAAACTAAAATAAATAAATATATAAATATTAGAAATTCTCTCTTTCTCTCTCTCTCTCTGTCTCTCTCTCTCTTTAAAAAAAATATTGCTCTGTCTTCTATCTTAAAAAATATATATATACACAGTGATACACAACCCAACATGATTAAATCTTAAAGAGATAACAGTGGGTGGAAAGGCAAGTCAAAATGGGAAATAGGTGATGCAGAACACCAAAACCAACATATATTGGTTGTAGTCATATACATAGAGAATAAAAATATAAAACCAGGCATTGACATGAAGCACAACCACCACGGGAATCTGGTTGCCTCCATGGAGGAGAGTAGGTAGGATAAGTTGGAAGATCTCTGAGTGGTGGGTATTTTTTACATTAGTTTCTATGCATTTTTTACATCAGTTTCTCTTAGTTTGAAATAACTTATCATTTTAAAAGTAAGTTAAAAACCACATAATTAAAGTCTCGGTCACTGGGATAACAGACTTGTGTTTCTCCATTTAGTCCTCTGGACATTCTTTATCAGACGCAACCGCAGCCCCCAGCTCCAGCTTCAGCCCGATTTTGTGCCCTGAGATGTCCTCTGTTCTTGACCCCACCCCTTTTCCAGTAGTCTAGCAAACAGTGCTGGGTCACATCTGCCACTTAGGCTCAACAAGTCTTAGCACCATTTAAAAGTATCAGTTCTCAACTCGGCCCCCAGAGACAGGCCAGATCTACCGTGGATCACTCTGGAGGCTTTAAAATGTTCATCTAGATCTTCTAAAATCCCCTCCCCCATTTTTTCTATATGTTGGAGCCTTGATCCAACCTAATTAGAATTAATTTTTGCAACAAGACATAATGAAATTCTCTTTCACACATTTGACTCGAGTCTATTTTTTGCATCAATCACCAGTGACTTACATCGCAATGTTCTCTTTAACTTGTAAATGTCTTTCCTTTTTCACCGAAGAAGCAATCAAATAATACATCTGTGGCAAATTTTACTGTTTCTAAAAATATGTCCATATTTGGGGAACAGTTTCAGTGGTGTGCCAGATCTTGCTCATATGGCTCAGGAGGGCCAGTTGTCTTGCATTCCTTCCCAGCTCCGTGTTCAACGACATCACACAACTCTCTTGAAGTGACCCTAACTGGGGGTGTTTACACCATGGAAATTGGCATGCGCTTCGAATGAGGTGGTTTGGGTTTTCTCCAGTAGAATTGTTGGGTAAAGGCCACCAGCCTACCACAAGGGCATGCCAGTTCTCTGAGTAGTGTAGGGCAAGCAGCACTCTCCTCATGTGGCACAGGTAGGACCTGAGAATCAGCCCTCCTTGGCTCTGCGGGGGGTAGACTGGTAGGCGCTGCACTGGCCTTAAAGTCAGGCAGATCCGAATGAGTCTGATCTAGTGACTTTTAAACTGTGAGTTGGACAAGTGTCTGAGTCAGCCCCTCAGCCTCCCCACGGATAAACTAAGGATGATGAATAATACCTTGTAAAGAGCTCGGGGGTTTTAAGGAAGTAGTATATGCAGAAGCCCTAATGAAGCCCAAAGGAGATCGATAAAATGGGCCTTCTGACTTACGAATTCTTCCCATCTCCATGCATGTGTTTTAGTACAACTCTGTCAACCAAACACCCTTCACTCAATGGTGAATATACTTTTTCTCCAAATATGTGCCATTTGATTAAGTAAAAAGTCTTAGAGTCACCATTTATGTCTGACTTGGGGAAATCAGTCTTCCTACAGCCTTAGAAATGTATGTACCAGGTATCGACTGAGTTCATTTTTCAACTGCCTGGAGTTTGCTCCAGTGGCCGTTCTGCTGAGCTAAGCATCCTGAAGAGGATTGATTGGGGGGGGGGGGGGCTGGGTGTAACCATCCCATCAGCCACACCAACTGCAGTGGCCTACAGGGACATTCTCTTGGCTGTTCGTGTTCTCAGCTCTGGGCTTTCTCTGCACATTTGGACTGAACCTGTTGGTAGACAGCTGTTTCTAAGCCACTCACCTAAGCCAAGATGTACTTCCCAATTAGATTGTAATTAATTGTAGAATTAATTAATTGGCCTGAGCAGTATATTTAGTTGTGCAAGCATTCTTAAAAATACCAAAGGATAAACAGTGGAAATTTCCCTCCCTGTACCATTCCCAATTCACCCAGATCCCTCCCCACAAAAACCCTAAGAAGGTGGGAAGGAGGAAGAATCCAGCTCCTATTACTAGTTTCTTGTGAGGCCAAAGACTTTAGAGCTCATCTTAAAGACCCAGCATCAGCATGGCCTTCAGCTGAAGTTGAAACACATGCTGACTCTGCATGAGCCGGAGAAGACCCTCTGGCCACTGGGAACACTGAGGCCAGCCCCACACTTGTCAATAATTGTTAAGCAGATTTGCAAAGACAAATAAAGTCACAGAGGAGCTGTTTCTGTCTGTAAAGATAAGTCGTACCTAGGCCACAGGTATCAGCCATACTGACTAAGAGTGTCCTACCTCCAGGGAAAAAGGCAGGGGGAAAGAAAGGTACTGCTTGTCAAGAGCAAGCTGGGATCGTCACTGTCACTGTTGGGGTAAAGCATGCACAAGTTTGCCATTTTAGCTACATTTATGTTACAGTTCAGTGACGTGAAGTCCACAGCCTATTGTGGTGCGGCCATCACCACAGTCCAGCTCTAGAAGGGGCGAGGCACAGTCACCCACCCCACTGGTTCTCGCTGCAGCCCTGGGGGTCTTGGTGCTTCCTTGTGCAATGAGAATGCCTCAGACACACTGTCCCCGAGAGACTGTGGCTGTGCCAAGCAGGTATGCCTGTCTCTGTCTTACTGTTACCTTACTCTCCTATCCTATGCCATTGCCCAGGGGTGATTCTGCTGCTTCTGGACAAGCTGCGGAAGATGAAATGGGAGCAGATGTGGAGACTGACGGCTGAGAGGGAGCTCATGGGCATGCTGTCTACATCCTTGGCTGACCAGGTGAGTGGCCAAGTTAGGGCTGTTATTCTGAGTGCCTTTGGGTAGGTCAGCATACAGTGTGTTATCTCCATAACACACCTGCAACGATGGGCTGATAAACAGGAAAGGTTTGTCTTGGCTCAGAGTTTCTGAGGTGTCAGTCCTTGGTCTCTTGGCCACGTTGCCTTGGGCCTGTTGCAAGGCAGCATGTCACAGCAGGAGCACGAGGAGGAGCAGGGAAAGTCACTCACCTCCTGACCAAGATAAAAAAGAGAAGAGGAAGAGACCCAGGTTCCACAGTTTCCTTCAAGGGCACATCCTCAGGGGCCTAAAGACCTCCCCCCTTGGCCCCACCCCTCAAAAGTTCCACCACCTCCAACGGAGTTCTGGGGGGGACCTGGGCTCAACCAGGCCTTTTAACACAGTCCAGATGCAAACTTGCCGCAGCCCTTGTGCTGTTGCTCACGGAGATCTTAAAGCAGCTGGCTCTGGGTTATTTTGCCACCTGTTATTGACTCCGAGGGAAAGAGCTGCCTTGGCCCTGGCAGGCTGAAACACTGCTCCCCTCACTGGTTCTTCCTTTGGTTCATTTGTTTGTTCATTTAGCGTAGTACCCTGAGCACAGTGGACACCAGGGCCATGCTCAGGAGAGGTAGGACAGATGAATGGGGATGCAGCTCTTGGTCTCAGGGAGCTCATGGTTTTTTGAGGCAGGATCATAACTTGCTGTCAGTCCACTGTGCCGAGAGGAGGTCACTGTCTTCATCAGAGCCATGGCAGGCCCCTACTCCCCCTGGCCCCAGTGCACCACCACTTGTTTCCTAGTCGAGTTTTCATGCCTCCATGGCAAATAAGTCTAACCTGTCAGGCTGAGACCCTGTCCTGGTGACCCTGAACTTGAGGGAAGTACATTTAAGTGGGAAGAACAAACTTCCTGGCTCTAGAAACCTCCCTATTATCCAGGCAACCTGAAAAGATCCTTGAACTCTGTCCATATCAATAGATATTCATAACAAAACCATTTCTCATTTTGACCAGGAAAGTCAGGAGCCTCCAGTCTTTGCCCTTGGATCAACAGGTCACTATAGATTTTGACCTTGCTGGGATGTTGGTGGCTGTCTTGGGAACACAGAGATGATTCCTCTGCATTTTGTCATGTCACCTCCCTAAATCCATGGCGCTCATCTCCGTGCTTCTGTTCAAAGTTCAGTTACCTGAATCCTCAAGTTCCCACACAGTTTTCTAATACAGAGGAAACCAGATACTGTGCAGGGTAACTTTTCTATTTTTTAAGCATTGCTATTTGGGATTTCTCAGATAGCCAGAAACTGATTTCCTTTTCTAAACAATGAGATACGGTATAATGAGTGAGTTAAAGAAAAAAAAATCCTTGGGTGCTCTCTTAAGCCTGAGAGGACATCATCCATCATCCTCATGTTGTAAGTCAGGTCACCAAGGCTTGAGTGTGTCCCCCAGAGCTAGCAATTGTGTGACCATGCCCAGTGAGGATAGTCAGGTCAGCCAAGTCCTGTAGCAAAGGCCCATAACTCACCTCCTGGTGCCACCATCCATGCTGGCTAATAAGTGTGGCCCCTGAGAGAGCTTGGAGAGGAGCCCAAACCAGGGGACTGGTCCAGAGACAAGGGAGACTTGGCCTGGAAAGGGGGGCTGCCTACTCTGGCCTTGTGGCCTGTAGGAGTCTAAGCAGCATCCATCACAAGCCCACCCAATGCCCAGGAAACAGCTGCTGGAAGGGAGGATCTATAATCTGTCTCAGCCCCTGGGTGAGCTGGGCCACTTGTCACCACATAGTTTCCTCCCTGGGAGGCTCAGGTGGAGAACTCTGGGCTCCTGGATGGGACGGTAGGAGGGGAGGAGAAGAGACTTCATTTATTAAATGCCAGGGAGCACAGGAAAGATGCTCCCTTGTCTGCCCCCACATGAGCTCCCTGCCTGATGCTCTGCGAGACCTCAGGACCACAGGCGGCCAGTCGGCCTGCGGCATCCCTACCTCCATCCAAACATCATCGCTTGGTTTCTGGAGATAACAGGCCAGAGAAACGCCCTGGGTGCAAACTGTCCTGTGCCCAGGCAGGATGCCCAGGGCGCCCTCCCACAGGGGACGTGCTGCCTCGGGAGCCAGAACCGGAGGCCGAACCCGCTGCCTGCCTTGACCCCGCTTTGGCTCTCATCCCCCAGGATATTTTCAATGCCGTCATCAAGCAGAACCCCTTCCTGGTGTATCAGCTGCCCTGCTTCTGGAATGTGCAACTGTCAGACCACACCCGCTCCGAGCAGTGCTACAGACACGTGTCTGATCTAAAGGTAGGGTCAAGACAGGCCTCTCGGGGCGGGGCGTGGGCCCCACCCCCAGGGGAAGGGTGAGGAGCCCTGGGGAGCAGAGGGAAGCTGCGTGGGGGGTTGAGGGGGCCCAGATGACTGTGAGGTTGGTGTGCAGCTTGGTGAAAGAGAGGGGGGCTCCAAAGACCAGAAAGGGCATGCTTGTCTTAATCCGTTGGCTCTGTGTGTGCTTGCGCGCGTGCGTGTGTGTTGGGGCTTTCTGGAAAGCATAAAGACCTCTGGAGTAAGAACCAGCTTGTATGATTATTTTTCTTGCCATCTGCTGCCAGCTGTTTTGGTTCATGTCACCTCCCCGAAATCCATTCATTTCAGTCAAGTGAAAAGGAAGTGACGAAGTCCTACTCTGTGCCAGGCGCTGTAGATGCTGATGTGAATAACTTCCCATTTCCAAGTCCCTTATGGCATAGAGGGAGTGAGAAATGTGTTAAGGACATAGGCGTAAAAAAAAAAAAAAAAAAAAAAGAAGACAGCTGCTGTGGAGCTTGTGGTAGGTGTGGGAGGGTCAGACATGGGATGAAGCATACATCTCTTTCCCCTTCCGAGAGAAGGGACCATGACACAGAGTTTTCATCATGGCTCTCTAGATACCGAGCACCGTGGCAGGATCTGCCTGTAAAGAAAAAGACCAGGTGCCTCAGTTGTCTAGCGCTATAGACAACGCTGCATAACAAGCCATTCTAATCGTGGCTCAAATGGACCACCATTTATTTAGTTGATGAGTCTCCACTTTGGATGGTTCTGATCGTCCCTGGCTTAACCAACTATCCATGGTCAACTTCAGTTCCAGAACCAGGAACCGAACACAGTCCTAACTAATTCCGATTTGCCTCTCTAGTTGTACCCGAGAAGGAGTAGATACATACATCCCTAAAGAGTTTGCTTCCTTTAAAATTTATATTCATTGCCTGTGCACACTGTAAGAACCATAGTTTAAGTTTTGAAAAAGAAAAAGGATCTCAGACCTCACTTTCTTAACAGTGAGGGTTTCCAGTTGGCTCCTGGTCTTGTACGTGTCATGTCGTATCTGTAGTCTTAATGTGCATTGAATTCTCTTTTCTGCCCATTGCTTGTTTTATATCGTAAGCACTTTCTGAGTCAGCTGCACAGTATTAATACACATGCCCACTACTTCCATAATAATCCATGACTCAGCCACCTTCCCCTGACCCTTACTTGTTCTCACGTGTTCACAGATACGAATTGTGTTGTTATGAACAGCTTCCTTCTCTTTCCTTCTATGTGCCTTCCTTCCCATGAGTAGAATCATGGAGCCAAAAGAAAGAACTTATGTTTTTTTACTATATTTCACGTTTATTGCAAAAGATTAGAAAGTATTTAAAACAGAAATATCCACATCATTTATTCTTTCAACACGTATGCAGTTCCTTGTATACCCCGTGTTCTTGTTAGACATCCGGAAAACAGATGAAATAGGAATATTTGATGAATACTGTGGACTAAGAAGTTTGGAGGGGAAGAAAATAAAACTAACCCTATAAAGGACACCTGAAAATGCTGGGTTAAAACTGTTTTTTTACGCTGTTTTGAAAGCATAGATCTGTCTATGAAGTAAGGAAAACAAGAGACCAGAAACCATGGTAGACTGCAAGTTCAAAAGGGTAAGATTTAAGCAAGGAGCCTCTGCCTAAGGCATTTGCCTGTGGGGTGATATGCTGCCCCCTGGTGGCTGGGAATGTGGATAAAAGGTAGTGTGGCATAAACCTGAAGTCGGCCTTTGTCCCTGGTTCCTGAGCAGTCATTTTATAAAAACAGACACAAATAGGAATGCAAGAAAAGAAGGTGAAAATAAAAGCATAGGAAAAATTGGGCACAGAAAAGGCAAGAAATTGAGATGATAGAAGTAAGTCCAAATATATCAATAACCAAATAAATGTAAACTAATTGTGATAATGAGAAGACCGATCTTCAGATTGAAGAGAAAATGTTATCCGGGATACACTGTTTACCAGCCACATACCCTTCTCATTGTAATCTGAAAAGGCTGACAGTAAAATTATGGGACAATATTATCAGGGGAAGTGTCTAAAAGGAAACAGGATAGTTATGTTGGTGTCAGAGAAACCATCTGTAGGGAGAGAGGTAGTCACACTTAAAAATAAAAGTTAATAAGAAGGAAGAGACAAAAATGCAAATTTGGATGCACTTCATGCTATAACACATGTGTCTTTAAATATATGTGTGTAGAGGCATATAAATATATATACTTATGAATTTTCATATATTGTAACATAATTGTACCCACATAACACAGATCACTAGAAAGAAGTGGACATGTCTACTATTGTAGTAAAATATTTTAATGTGTCCTTTCCAAATCCTGAAAGATCAATCAAAAAGTTGATAAAAATATAGCAAATGTGAAGTATGCAGTTAACCACTTCACTTGGGCAAGTGAAGAACCTTGTATTTAAAAGTCAGACAATGTACATCCTTCTCAAACTCACATAGAACATTTGCAAAAATGTTACCATGTATAGGACTATAAAGCAAAATCCTAGTACATTTTACAGAATTATACTATATCGTAGTTCTCTGAACAGAATATAATTAAATTAGAAGGCTATAACAATAAGATAAAAAATATGTATTTGATTAAAATTGAGAACCCATTTCTAAATTCCACATGGTTCTAAATGGAAATCATAATTGAAACTGAAAACTTCTTAGAGACTAAATGAAGATGAAATAATATGTGTCAAAATTAGTGGAATGAGTAAACTTGTAGGGAAATAGAAAACCTTAAATGTTTGTATTAAGAGAAGAAAAAATGAAAAAGTAATATGCCTGGTTTGCCACGGAGGATGATATACCAAGAACGTTGAAGCATATTCGAAGGAAACTAGAAGCAGGACATAAAGAAGGTAAGAGCAGAAATTGATTAACCAATTATTCAATAAAGTCAAAAGTTGGTTCTTTGACAGGGACCAGTAATATAGACAAAGCTATGGCAGGACTTATCAAGAAAGAAAGAACTTACCAGGAAATGAATGGGGTGGCATGAATCCAGATTCATCGACGCTGTCTCTAACGGTGCCTGAGCCAGCAATTCTTCTGAGTTCTAGGAATACAGCAAAGATTAAATGCTCTGTCGGTTTGTGGAGCTTTCAACTCAATACATAAAGCAGAATGACAGAGATTATCAAATAATGTGAGCAACATTATGTCAAAGTACTTGAAAACTTACATGAAAGAGACAAATTCCTAGAAGTGTAGAATTTACCAAAACTGATTTAAATATATATGTGTGTGTGTATGCGTGTGTATATGTTATAATGTTATATTACCACACTAAACCTCACCAAGAAAACAGTCCCTTTAGGTCTACAAAGAAATAATTCCTATCTTTTTTTTTTTAATCAAAAGATATTTCCAATCTTAAACTCTTCCAGAGAGTAGGAATTGAGAGATAGATTTTAACCTGTTCAGTGAAACCAGAATGTTCTCAATACTGAAATTACACAAGGAGAGTTACAAAAAAGGAAAACTAGAGCCTAGTTTTGCTCATAAATACAGATGTACAAGTTCTTAAGCCAAATATTAGCAAACCATATACAGTCATGTAGAAAATAGATAATATATCATGGCCAATTTGGGTTTATTCCGGGAAAGACAAGGGTGATCTAACATTTAAAAAAATTTACAAATATCATTGAGCATGTTAATAGATTAAAGAGAAATTCCATACAATCATCAAAATAGATGTGGAAAATTTATTTGATGAAATTAAACACTCATTCATGTTAAAAACTCATAAATAGTAATCACTAAAAATCTATGGCAAATTTCTGCTGAGCATTTGCTCTGGGGTGTGCCAGATGATTAATAGAACAGAGAAGAGAGTCCAGGAACACCCACACACTTATGGAAACTTGACACGGGAAGAGATGGCATTGCCGATCCTTGGAGAAAGGGTTACATTTTTCATAAATGATGTTTAGACACCAGATTCTCCATATGGAAGAAAAAATTAAAATGGATCCCTGTCTCACACCATGCACAAAATATCCATGGATTATAGACTTTAAACCAAATTGAACTGTTATCTTAAAGGGGGTCTGGAGGATAGTCCTAAGATCTCAGAATAGGAAAGAAGTTATTTAACAAGACACCAGGACACCACCACTCCGTGCTGGGCTTTAATTGTCAGTTAAAACAAAAATCAGAACAAATTAATCTTCATTAACTCTCCTTTCATCTATAAGTCATATTTCTGGGTCTGCTGATTAAGTGAGTTATCTGGCATTAAACTCCTCCATTATGCATTTTGTAGGGTTATCGGAGTCCTTTTCTTTAAAGTGGAGCAAGAACTATAAGACCTTGCAAAGCAATTAGAGGGCACCCTTGAGTTATTTTTTTTTCCCTCCCATTCTTTTGGATCACCCACACCTAATGGAAGGGAAATGTTTTTAGGGATTTATATTCCTTGAGCCATTGCAAAGCACTTAGCTTGCCTCTCATGAAAACACAAACTCTTTTTGCACTTACATATCACTAATTCAAATAGTGTTTAATTGGATTTCCAATTACCTGAGAAACACAGGAATAAAAACACCTTTAGTAGCCAACACACCTCACTCCTAATACGCATAGAGCTCAGCATACTGCAGCAGATCCTTTCAGATCCTGCTAGGGACAAGATCCTTTCAGATCCTGCTAGGGACAAGATCCTTTCAGATCCTGCTAGGGACAAGCTTCCTAGCTGTGAGCATCTCGCCTACCCGGGTGCCATTCGAGAACTTTGTACTGAGGTCAGTTAAGGAAACGTGTTTTCGTTGAAGAGGCGGAAGAAGTGCATAGTCTATTGGAGCCAAGCAATTCTGTAAATTCTAATGACAGTTCTACTTCGTACCAGCTGAGGGACTTGAATAAATCACTTAAGATCTTCCAGTAATGGAGACCATTATTCTTGGCCCCAATCTCAGCCAGGCCTCTTGAGGGCTCCTAGAAAGAGCACTTGACTTTACCACTGTCTTTTGTGTTTCAAAGACCTTCAATTTTATCTCTGCAGTTCTAAGCCTTAATGACTCAGCCTTCCCTGGCTGAGTCTTAACTTGAAAGAGATAGGGAGGGACCCAAGGAGTATCTTTGTGTCCCTTTACCAAGAACACAAACTCTTGGAGACCAGCAGAGGGTCCCTGTGCTGGTTTAGAGAAGGGAGACAGGGATGGGGTCTGGGAGACTTTGCTCTAGTCCTCCAGGCTTCCATGGGCCATTAGAGAATGAAGTGCTGGCCAGACACAGTTGGGACTGGCCAGGAAACAGCAAGCAGAGCATCCATCCTGGGTCTGTAGCTGTTACTGGGACACTAGAGCCGAGTAAGCCATGGTTCCTGCCCTCAGGAGAATCACCAGGTAAGTGGAAAATTCCAGAACAGCCTGCTGAGCACTGTGACATAAGGAAGTGAAGGTGGCTGTGGAACAAGAGGAGGGCCCTGTCCCACTGGGGTGTGATGCAGGCTCTGGATCCCCCAGGCTTTCTGTAGAAACCAGAGCTGAATCTTCACATCCAAACTCCCAGATGCCTGAACGCTGCTCCTTCCTCATCTCCTGGCCCCGCCCTCTCCTCAGCCTACAGCATCCGTGCTGTCCCCCTCCCAGTCCTGCCCAACCACCGCTCCTCCCCTGCTATGCCCTGGAGCTAAGAGCAAGTCCAGGGCTAAGTGCAGAAGACTGGGAACCAAGTGCAAGTTAGGAGCAGTGACAGAGATGTGGGTGGGCAAGCCATGGGACCTGCGCCATCACTGCAAGAATGTGTGTGGGATGGACAGGGAGCACATTTCAGAGGAAGTCAGCCCTACGAGTTTCATCCTCGCCCTCAAAAGATGCAAAGGCATTTTCCAGATCTATTGGGTGGGAATAGTGTTCCAGACATGGCTCCACCGAATTGTCACAGAAGCCTAAACAAGGTGAATCTCAGACTGTTTTGTAAGTCAGGAGACCAAGGACCCTACAGATTAAGGCTGTACAGATGACTTGCCCAGAGTCATACAGCTAAATATGGCAGAGCTGAGACTCCAACCCACACCTCTGACTCTGGGTGCGGAGCCTTCTGTGGGGCAGGGGCTGAGTTTCTACCTGAGCGTATTTTCCAAAGAAACACAATACGTGATGAACGGAGTCCCCAGGGCTGTTCTGCGTGAGCCCTTTTTGAATTTAGTGGATTTCACAAGCTCGCTCCAGAACAAAAATCATGAATGCAACGTTGTCTCCTTGAAAGAATGTTTGGATTTTAACCAACAGATTCAGAGGTTGAACTTTAGACCCCAACCCATTCATAAACTGGGAATCAAATACACCTCAAAGAACACCCAAGAGAACCAGGCCATCTGTGCCGGGCGCGGGTGAGGGGGAAGATCTACTTTCCTAGAGGGCATGGGTAGCATTTGTATAAAAGAATAGCACATAACTCAAGTTTTAAAACATTCGACAGTTCCTAGAGAGGTGTGGGTTTCCACATCTTTTGAGGAAGATGAGGCACCCCTGGGCATCAGCATCCTGGAGGTCCCTCAGCAAAGCAGACTGCGGTGGACCGTGAAGGGAGAAACCAGAGAGAGAGTGAGGAGGAGGAGGAATGGGACGGTCAGAGCGGTTGGAGGAAGAAGCAGCAGTGGTTTGGGGATAGAAGATCTAAAATCTAAAAGCCAGGCAGATCTCTTCACTTGAGGCCAGTGCCTTTTGGGTTTCATGGCGTGACCTTAGCACAGGGACCCTGGTGTTTCACTATCTCTGGGCTTACTCTTGCTACCAGTACCCTGAAGGAGTCCAAACAGGAGCCGCTGTCCCCCTGTCTGGGCACTGGCACACGGCGGCTGTGCCTTGGAATTGCTTGACAGCTGCAGTGCACTCGCCCTAGGCCACTGTAGGGCTGCTGCATAGTTCTCCAGCCGGTCCCAGATAGGAAAGTGACCACGACTTTACAGAGATGTGAAATTTCAAAGGGATGATGTGCCAAGCAGCTAGGACAGCCCAATGAGACCTGAGTAAGTCTGCTATGATTAAAATAAGAAATCGGCGTCGCTCCTGAGCTCTCTGGGAATTCCCTTCAGCTGGTGGGCAGAAACACACCAGCCAACAGGGCTCTTCTCATTCACCTGTCCCAACACTCCACTTCACTGATGAGGAAACAGGGACCCAAAGGGAGGAAGTGGCCTGCCTGAGGTAAGCCCTGGCTGTGGTACAGCTGGAATGGGCACCTGCACTGGGAATCAGGGCCCTGCTCTCACAGGCTTTGGGTGTCACTGCTGTAAGTTATCCATCCCCTGCTGTCACGTGTAGCCAATGTGCCTCGGATGCCGCTATTCCTAGAAATATCAGCAGGATTCCTAGAAGAAAGGCCCCTGGAAAATTACCCTACTGCAGCATTTCCCAGAGAATATATCAAAACACTGCTAAGAGTTGCTAATGGGAATTCTTCAGATGGGGGGGGAGCTGAGTTCTAGTTCTGTGTATGAAGTGCTGTGTTCTGAAGACCCGAGTAGGAGATCCATGGTTTTATTGATCCCTCAGCTCCTCTCAGAGGCACACAGAACAGACCCTTTGTGATTGTAGAATACCTTATGGGGCAGGGTCCTCAGAAGCCCACTGAAGGAAATAATCCCCACCTAAAGTCAGAGTCTCTGAATAAGAACAAGGTTGTGAGAGAGGCAAACACAATGCTTGGTGCCTGTGGACAGGGGACCGCTGACCAAGAGTCTCCTCTGGGGAAGGTATGGGTCCATAGCATTAGCACTGGGCCTCAAAAGCCAGTGGGACTGGCCCAGATTCTGGAGAAGACCGTCAGTCTAGAGGCTCATGGTCCACAGCCAGGCGGTGAGCAGAGGAGAGTATCTGGGACCAGCAGGAGTCCCTGCTCTAGTTCTCTGGTTATCCTGAAGAGGAGCAGGCAGGTGGACAGCCAGGCCAGCATCTGAAGACCAGGACCACTCTGGAGGGAAGGCCTGCTGAGCAAGTTTCTGTCAGGCAGGCGACCCAGAACTGAGTGTCCACGTGTGAGTGCAAGAATTTGAGGATGTGGAGTCCTGCTGAGGGTAGACAGGCAAGGTCATCACCGTGATCCCTGCCCTCAAAGAGGCCCACAGTCAAACCAAGGGGCAGAACTTTCAGCAGATAATTTCCACACACTACAGACAGTAGCATGCAGTATCCTGGTAAGACATGAGCGTGCTTTTAGAGAAAAGGAACATCAATGAACCTAGAGGGCTAAAAGATCCCAGGGTCCCCAGAAATGACAAGTGGGTGGGTGTGAAATGTGGGGCATAGGGTCCAGGCCCCAGGCTCTGTTAAAGAGCTTGGTTTTGACTTATGGATCATAGCACTGAAATACTGCTGAGCTGACCTGTTTCAATACACATCTGTTCTATCACTGTACCTGAATAGATCATAGACCATAGAACATCTACTCTAATACATGTTTGAGTAATTTTAAGTTAATTTATTAATAATAAGCCCTTTTACTCTTAGGGAAAACATTCTTAGTATTCATATCTTAAACTATGAAAGACATTATTGAATGCCCTTCATTATTTTCAAAATGTCAGTATAGTTCTTTGTGCCACAGTAATTCATAGTTGAATTTTTTAAGGCCTGTTATATAAAAGTACTTTTTTTAATGATTACTATTGCAAAAGAAATATCTCCCTATAATATGCAGATCAAAACAGAGGGAAAGTACATTGTTGACTAAGCTGCTTAAATTTTATAGTCATTTTTTTTCCAATTTAATCCAAAAAATCACATGCATGTTTTGGTAGCATTCAAATTTAAGACTTTCTTGATGACAATCATTTGGTTTTGCTAATTTATTGATTTTTAATATCTTTGTTTTTGACAAACCTGCTCAAAAACCTGTTGTAATTATTTATTTGGAAATTAATCTTGAAGGTTAAAAAACACTTGTTTTGAAGTTTTGGAAGTGTGTAGAAATGAGGGTTTTGATAGATAACATCATTTCTGGCATTATAATCCCATGACCATGGAAACAGTTTCAAACATTGATTTTTCTAAAAGCTGTATCTATATCAGAAATCACTTTCTAAAAGTACTTATTTTTTCATTCATTACAGCTATATCAAAGACTCAGACTAAAAATGTGCATTTTTTTTTAAAGTTTGAGATGCCAAACTAACTAATAATCATCTTTTCGTAAAAATGGGGCTCTGTGAATCACCTGTGTGCACACCATCCCCTTAGGAGTGATCCTGAGAAGCTTTGCGTGATATAGAATTTTTTTTTTTTTTTGACGCTGCTCATGTTGGTGGAGAGTGTTGTAAAAACTTTTATGAGATTTTCAACTGGCATTTTATAAAATTAGCCAGATCAATGGCATCAAATAATATTTGTGCACCTGGCTTTCAGTACTTTGTTGCAGACTTGCCTATCAGTGATGCGACCTGGGGAACCCGCTCTCTACGGGGACCCCCAATTCCTGTTACTCCAGCTAAAGCAAACCCATTCAGAGGCTAGCAAAGTCCTCAGAATCCTCCGTTCTTCGGCTAAACTCCATGGCAAAGCTCCTATGAAATTTGATCTAAAATGAGTTTCTTCAAGCCTTCGGCGTTGTTCCCTATCACTTTTCATTCCTGTAATATCTGTTGACAAAGGAATTTACTTCATTTCATGGCTGTGTTCTCTTTTGCACATTTTTTTTCCTATCCATTTTTGCCACGACAAGAAAAGCAAGTGTTTCTCCTACTGGACTTTACTAGCTTTCATTTTTACGAGAGAAATCTCCAAAGAGACTTCTAAACCCTTTTCATCCGGTGAAGTGAAACATTATGAAGTTTCTAGACTGTCACAGGACTTTAAATAACCACCACAACAAAATAACATGACGGAGACTTGCCTTTGCCATTCTGGAAGGCTCGGTTTGAAATGTCTTGCTGGTCATGCATCTTTGAACCAACATGAAGAAAGATCCCAAGTCCCAGAACACACTCAGAGGGAAGCCCTTTACTAACCGCGGTGGTTGTAAATCCATATTTCAAACACTCTTGAGAATTTTGCGTTTTTGCCAGGTTCTTGTCCCATCTCATTAGATGCTCATTTCTGCACTTTGTGAAGGACCAAGGAATGAGCTTGTGCAGGGAACAGAGGTGTCAGCTCAGCTGTTTGGCCATTCCCAAGAGCTTACCTTACTGTTGGTCTGTCATTTTTCTGTGGAATCTATTTTTTCTTTTTAAATATAAATCTTTATTTGAAGGAATTTGAGACTCACGGGAAGTTGCGGAAGTACTAGAGAGGAATCTATGCACCACTCATCCAATTCCAGTGTCCCCTGGTGTGAACGTCTCATCTGGTACTGGCACATTTGGGAAAACCAGCAAACCAGTGGTGGTGTATTACCATTAACTAACCTTGGGTTTCCGTTGCAGTTCACCTGTTCTTCCATTACTGTCACATGTCCTTAGTCTCCTTTGTTCTGTGATAATGTTTCAGTCGGCCCTGGTTTTCCATCACTGACCTTGATAGTTTTATGGAGTACTGGTGGGTAGCTTATAAAATATCTCTTAAACTTGACTTGTCTTGTTTCTCATGAGGAGGTGGAGGCTGTGAGTTTGGGGAAAGAATATCATGGAGGTTCAGTGGATGTCCCCTGTGGAGCCACCTGATTTCCAGAATTTCTCCATAAAGAGCATTTTTCTCTTTTCCTCCACTTATAATTATTTTTAAATCATTTATTTATATCCATATGGACTCATGTATATTTATTTTGTACTTTGGATTATAATGCAAGACTCTAAGTAATTCAGTTTCATTTTATGAGGGTTGTTTTACAATTTATAATGCTGTTATTGAATAATTTCATTAAGTCTTCTACAAACAAATAATAGTTTGACAGGTGCATTTAGAGTCCAGTACACGCCAGTATGTACGAGGACCGTGTCATACCCCTCTGCATTGACACAGTTAGGAACATGTGCTCAAATGACACAGCCAATCTCCTGGCTCTCTGAGAGCCTTTGCTTGCCCTGTGGGCCCAGAGTGACTTCTAGGGGACCGGCCAGTGTACAGGGCTCAGCTCTTCAACAGGTCTTCACTGCACACTTGCTATGAGCATGGGTTGTTAGCAGTGCATGAGGCAATGCAGACCTTTCCAGGAGTTTATGTTCTACTGCAGAATACAGATGTCACACAGGAAAATGAGTGCTCTGACTGGCCATGGCAGGAAGTAAAATGAGCCACGAAGAAAGCCAAACAGGGTAAGGTGAGAATGGTTGGCATCTATGATGCCAGGTTGAAGAGTCCCCTCTCTCTCTCTCTCTCTCTCTCTCTCTCTCTCTCTCTCTCTCTCTCTCGTAATTATATATAATAGTGGGATTCATTTTGCCATATTTCAGGTGCACCTAATGTAATTTGATCAGTCTCACTCCCTAGAACCTTCCCTTTCCTGCCCCTGGTCCCTTCCCACTTCCCCAGATCTGCTTCTCTACTCTTCTTCCTTTTATTAATGTCATTGTTATTTTAATAAGTGCATTGTAATATATATGCAGGATTCAGTGTGGGATTTTCATACGTGGACATTGCATAACCTGGTAGAGTTCATTCCCCGGTCCTTCCCCACGCCCTCCCCTCCTCCTCTTCCTTCATCCCGTCTGCTCTTGTAGGTCTCCTGTGCATTTTCATGAGTTTCCTCCCTCCCTCCCTCTCCCCCCCCCTCCCCCCCCAACTCTCTCTCTCTTCCTCATCTGAGAGATGCACTCAACCTTGACTTTTGGAGACAGGCTTGTTTTCCTTAGCATAACATCCTCCAGTTCCCTCTGTTCACTTTTTGAATATTTTGTACTTATTTCGTCTTCCTACCCCATTTTCTCTTCTTAGGGCACCGTAACTGTATTGTCTTGTAGAACTCTGTAGTTTATGTAGTTCCTGCCCCTCTCTCTCGACGGCTCCACAGAAGGACCCCATTGACCTTCTTGAGACACGTGCCCATGCTGACCCCGTGCCTGTGTTTGTAGGAATGGTCAGGAGTGACTCCTGGGTCAGCCTGAGTGGCGTGTGCTTCCAGCAGGTTGGGCAGGGCCGCTGGATCACAGGGAGAAGGAAGCACCCAGCTCTGCAGGGAAAGGGACGAAGACAGAAAAAAGCACCTCAGGTGCCCCTGCAGAAGGTGCCCTCGCTGGGCGCCCAAGCAGTGACTCATGTGGCAGCCCCAACACTCAGCCAGCTGGCTGCAGCCCATGCACTAGGAACCCAGGGGGTCTCAGCAGCCCTGCTGAGATTCTCACCTGAGACTCCAAACCTGTCTCCAAGGTGAGATCCACCTCCCTACATCCTCCCCAGCTCAGCACACGCCCCCCCAGAGGACACCCTGGGGATTCTGCAAATGATTTTAGTTTTAGTAATGAATTCTACAGAGAGGGGACAGGCTGGTCATCCTTTGCAGATCTCTATTGGTCGTCTGCAGAGAAGCTGCTCTGAGGACCACTCATTTAGTTTCTTCATCTGGAAAACGAGTTGAGTTTGGTCTGCTTTCTTCTCCCTTCCTGGGTTATGATGCATTTTTGTCTGGGAAGAATTTTCTTCATTTTTACTGAGACTTGTAAAAACCAAGAGGCAACAAACAGAAACCTGAGTAACAGGAGGCAAAGCATCGTGAGTGCCAGGACCCCGAATGCACCACAGCAGAGCATTTGGGCTGGAAGAAAAAGCCTCTAATAAAAGTCTTGGAATCAAGAGCATCATTTTTATATAATACCTGGTAGTTGTCAGGATTGAGAAAAGAAAATGAAGTTTGGAAGAGGAGATTCACGGTAGCGGACCCACCTTGGCCAGGCCTCACCTCACATACAAGTCAGGCCCCACATTCTCCAAGGTGCAGGAGTCCAGGCCTTCAGACAGCACCTTTTGAGCTTGTGCAGAGCCTTCCTCAGGGAGAAACTCCCCATGGAGTACGTGTTCCAGTTGATGCCACGTATGGAGCACAGATCTGTTTTGGGCTGTATGGTGCGCACACCACTGTTTCTCTTTCCATGGCTTCAACTACCTGTGATCCAAACATGCTAAGTGGAAAATTCCAAAAGTATATAATCCGTCAGTTTGAAATTGCACACCAAAATCTCACGCCATTCCACTTGGTCCCACCCAGGAAGTAAATCATTCCTGTGTCCAGCGTATCCACACCTTATACACTACCTCCCCATTACTCATTTCCTAGCCATCTCCGTCGTCAGATCCACGGCACTGCGGTGCTTGTGTTCAGGTGTTATTTCACTTAAGATGGCCCCACAGTTCACAGCAGTGATACAAAGGAGATAAAACAGGGAAAGACTGATTAACTTTAGTTCCATGTGGCAAAGCTGCCGGGCGCACAGGAAAAATCATAGTGCACATAGGAATCAGTGCTCTCTGTAGTTTTAGACGTCCCTTGGGGGTCTTGAAATGTTCTCCTCCACAGACAGGGGGGCACTGCCGTATTAGGTTCTCCAGAAGAAAAGAACCAATAAGAGATACAACTATTCTTTCTTTATCTGAGGAGGTTTATTATTTAAAAAAAAAATCTGAATTCGTGACTGGGGAGGCTGAGAAGTCCCACCTGGGAGACTTGTGGGTCTCCCACAAGCTGGAGACCCAGGTAGACTGTGTCCTACCTCAAATGTGCAGAAAAAAAAAAAAGGTGGGGGAGCAAATTCTCCTTGCTCAGCCTTTTGTTTTATCCGGGCCCTCAGGTGAAGGCCACCTGCTGTCCAGAGTCCACTGAATCAGATGCCAGTCTCATCTGGAAACACCAGAGTCAGATAGCTGGACGCTCCATGATCCAGTTAAGTGGACACATGAAATTCACTGTCAGCATCGTCACTTCCTTTGTCCCTTTGATCCTCAGCTCTGAGTATTATTTCCTCTTAACATAGGGAATTAGAGGGAATTACTGGGAAACAGAGGTTCCAATACATTAATTTGTTTGGATGACAGAGTTGGGGACAGCCAGGGGTAGGATTGGAACCCTGTGCTTCTGACCAAGGCCTTGCTGCCTGCCTGGTCGCACTCTCCAGGCTCTGCCCAGTGTCAACCCCACTCCGAAGTGTTTTCTTCCTGAACAGCCCCCTGCAAGTCTCCTTGAGATCTGGCCAGGGGGAGCCCTGGCCCTGGCCGGGTGTCTCTGGGCTATTGTCTGTAGGCTCCCCAGCCTGGTCCCTCGGGCTCTGGGACTGTCTGCAGTCCCTTATTTAAAATCTTGTCTCTCATTCTTCCTTCTCCCCGTAGAGATTCGGTTCTCATCCAGTCTTCCTGGTGGTAAGGCGACGGTTTCATGAGGTCTAAACCAGATTTCTTTTGTAATTGAACACATGTGATACGTCTTCATGTCTCTATTTGTCAGGGTCCTCCGGAGAGATAGAACAAATCAGATCTATATAGATAGATGAGAGGGATGTATTAGGGGAGTTGGCTCACACCATTATGCAGGCTGAGAAGTCCCAGGACAGCACACTGTCTGCAAGCTGGAGCCCTGGGTAGAAGGCTCACACCAGGGGGGCGGGCGGTGTAACTCTCAGCCCCTGCCCCGTGGGGTCTAAGAATACTGGGGGCCACTGGCGTAAGTCCTGGAGTCCCAAGGTTGGGGGTCTGGAGTTCTCGTGTCCAAGGCAGGAGGAGAGGAGGGAATCCCAGCTCTGGAGAGAGAGGAAATGGCCTTGGTGTTCTGTCGGGACCCAGCTGATAGAGTGGTGCCCACATCCAGAGTGCACCTTCCCCACTCTGTCCACCCCCACATGCCCATCTCCTCCGTGACCCTCTCTCTGCCCTAATCCAATCAAGCTGACACCTAAAATCAGCCTCGCCCTGTCCATGCTCGCACCAGTCCTGTCTTGACCACACTCTGCAGGGCAGCTGCTGCCGCACCCCCTCCCCAGGCGAGGTCCAAGGTCCTGGGCAACCTGGCGCAGGTCACAGGGCCGACGGGAGCCATGGTGAGTCCGGCTGGGAGGTCTGTCTGCTCCTTCTTTCCCACCTGGAATCTGAATCCCGACAGTGGCGAGGGGGAGGACTTGTGAGAGCGCTGTCCTTCTCTTTCCCAGGGCCAAACATGTAACAGGGTGTTGAAACTCCTTCTAGAAAAAAGTGACAAGCGGGTTGGCCCTTCAACAAAGAAAAGGTGGCTCTGTTTCTCTATTCTGCAGCCACTTTGATGGGGCTTTTATAACTGATTTACTGTCAACAGACTGAATGTGAGGATTATTGAGAATGTCATCATCGTGATTTCTATTCTTGAACCAAAGGGCAGCTATTGAATACTAACTATCCTCCAGGCACCATGGCACTCAAAAAGAATAATAAAGTCAAGCTCTCTGCCAGCCTAGAAATTCTCTTTCCAACACTTCCAGGTGCAGGCATGTAAATAAATAATTACAAGGGCATGTGGTGTGTTCTCCCAAAGAGTTAACTGCAAGAGTCTAGGGAGTACTGAAGAAGGAACCAGTATCTCCCTCAGATTATGTTAGAAATGCTTACAATAAGCATCAGAAACCCCAACTTTTAGAATTTCTCACCTAAAAATTCTGGAATAAGCAGTTGCAGACATTGGTTCATAAGTCAGAAACATGTTGCCCTTTGCCTCATGGGCACAGGATGGCTGTGATGGTTCCAGTCATTACATCTCTCCTCATGACAGAAAGGTGGGTGATGGGGGAGGAGGATGTCAGTGGCTACAGCTGAACCTTTGTATTAAGAATCAAATGCTTTTCTGTGAAACTTTTTGGGAACCCTAGCTGCAAGGGAGGCTGGAAAATCAAAACCTAGGATCTTCATGGTTAACGTCAACCTTGAATGGATCGTGACCCATTCACAGGGGCTGGGGACATTGCATCTACCAAGGAAACTGGTGTTTTGTTAGGAATGAAGAATGGAGTGGGGAAGAGAGAGGTGACCCAGGAGGTGACCTTCTGCCACAGTGTTCAAGGAGGGCTTTCCAGAAAGGGTGCATTTGAGTGCATCCTTGAAGGTCACACACAGAGTCACAGTAAGTAGAGAAGAAGGGAGGATATGCCAGGGAGGGACAAAGGTTTGCAAAGGCAGAGTCGTAGAAGACAGGTCAGGAAACACCAGGATGCCTCCTACCTAGAGGTCATGCGGGATGGTCAGGCTGACGTGCCAGGCTGAGGAGAAGGTGTTGCTCTGTGGACCCTAGAGAGTCTGTCATCTAGTCCTCCTGTCCCAACCTGGAGGAGATGAGACCCTGTTCTGATTCACCTGGTGTTTGCCCGTGGGCTCTGGTTTCTCGGCTTTTGCTTTATGTTTATGACCCCTCTGGGGTGTGGGTATTTCAGAAGCCAGGGTTTGGGCCAGACTCCTTCCATGGCCTTGTCCTCATGCCCAGGTCTTGTGTCTACCTTTGAACCGCTTTCCTCTGTGCCCTTGATGGATGATGGCCTTTCTGGTCTCCACTTTAATCACGTTGACTTCTGCTGTCTTCCCAGATGACGTCTGGGTTTCCTGGTCAGTAATCAATTTCTGGCAGTTTTCTCCGGCCCACTAAAGGCCGACTCCAAATCTGCAGAGAGACTCAGCCCCCAAAGACATTTCACATCCAACCGGGTGGCACCCCCAGGGCCCTGAGGCTTGGTGGGCAGCTCCTGCAGCCCACCTGGCCACCCACCCCCACCGTCCCTCCCTGTTTCCTGCTGGGCCACGGGCTCAGCTCAGTATCACTGTCCCAGGGATATGGAGAGGTTTCATTTCTGATGCTGACCTCCTCTATAAATATGGTATTCATATCTGCAAACAGTTGTTTCATGGTTACAGACAGAGGAAAAATGAGATCCCTCATGTCCCTCTCTGCCTGGGTTCAAACGGTGCCCGTCTGCTTTCTGGCTGTGTGGCTTAGAGCAGTTTGCTAAACCTTCCTCACCTGAAAAGTGGCATCATGAGCTTGTCCACTTGCCTCACTGGGACGAGCTGCGTGCTCAGAGCGGTGTTTGGCGCACAGTAGGTATCTAATGTATGCTGTACTCTTGTGGTGTTCATGTGCAGAATGAGCGGTAATGGGCCCTCATTTCCGCCCTGCAGACCCAGCTGCACTCACCAGCCTTGCTCCACAGTCTATTTTGGGCGCGTTCTCTGGTGTCGTCAATCTCAGGTGTGACAGCTTGTCAGTGTCTGCCTTCTACACTGCCAGCTTGCTGCCCCCAAGCCAGCCATGATGGGTGATTGGTCCCCTAAGGAATCGGGAAGTGACATTTCTCACTAGTCAGACAGCCCTGATTTAAACCAGCAGTGGCAGCAGGAGTCCTGAGTCAGCAATCAGAGTCGGGAGCCTGGTTTAGGGGAAGGAGAGGGAAGTGGCCTCTGCCTGCACCTCTGCCGTGTGACTCTGGGCACAACTCTGGGCCTCGGTTTCTTTGCACTTCACATGGCCCCACCCCCCCCCCAAAAAAAATTCACTGTCCAATCTCCGTGGAAGCACATATCATGTCAGAATGGCTGGCGACTCATTGTCTACCTGCTGCTCTACGTTGTGAGTTCCAGAAAGACAACACATTTGTTCATTGCTGCATTCACACCCCTGGCCAGTGCCTCACTCACCATCAGTGCTCACTTGGATATTTATTGAATGAAGGAATGCAGTGAAAGAAAAAAAGACTTGAGAGCAAGTCAGACCTGGTTTTGCTTCAGACCTGCAAAACTAGCTTCGTGATACTGTGCTCCCTGACCCTTAGACTCATCATCTGTAAAATGAAATCATTGTAGAAAAAACAACCACCAGGTGGTTTTGAGAAATAAACGTGATGGTGTGTGTGTTTGTGACGTACATACATGTATGTGTGTCTACATGTATGTATTTATGCCCACACATCTAGAAACCTGAGACCTAATGTCCAGCATGTAATGGGCATTAGAAAAATGAGAGCTATTATTTATTTCTCTGGAGCACAGCTCAAGGTAGTTTTCTGTGTCCTGGTGATGGAAAACTGAAGGCCAAATGCCAATCAGCCCATACCTTCCCAGGCTTCATGGGCTTACCCACCCAGGGCAGCTGCCTTGCAGAAGGTCTTCTGCAGCCCCTCCCTTGCCATTGAGCCCCCATCCTCTCCGCCCACTTTTCCTTTACCCTTGCTCCTAATCCAGCCACACGTTCACCTGCCAGGCCACTAGATAAACCTGACCACTAGACAAACAGAGGCTGGCAGGGTGGGCAGGAGAGGGCTGAAGTGGGTGGGGAGCCTGGGTCTTGGTCCCAACCCTGGCCTGGCACAACCCACCATAGGATCCTGAATAGCACCTCTCCTCTCTGACCTCACTCTCCCCTTCTGTGAAGTGCTGAGAACTGGACATGACAGTGGTCAAGAACCCTGGATTCAGGGGTTCAAGTGGGCTTCAGGCTCAGCCCTGCCCCTTACCAGCTGTGAGATGTGGACAGGCCACACACAACCTCGGGGACACGAACAATAAGGGCAGGTGACCTGTTTGGAGTCTTTAGTGAGCATTACCTCCAAAGCACCATAGGTTTGTACAAATGCATTGAGATGTGTCTGGGGGTCTGAGGGCCCTGTTCCCACTTAGGTCAGGTGTCTCCCCATTGAGGAACCCAGGTTTCCCAAGTC